>NW_026713608.1:0-31222 GCF_029784015.1 Lycium ferocissimum | reverse complement strand
ACTCTTTGAAAACCTTAAAAGTTTAATCCTACAAAGACATAAGGGTCATAACTCAGCAGCGTTAAAGATACGAACATCAAGGAAATTATACGAATTGCTTACACAACATTCCAAACTCAACCTTATCGAAGACATACAAACCACGGCTTAACTATACTAAAGATGCCAACGGCGGCAGAAAGCAAATACGATTCACAAATATATTCGAGATTTACGAATGGAATTTCTAGGAGGCACAAATTATATCATACCTTAATTCCGTCTAAGACATGCCAAAAAAGAAAAAGAAGGGTAAGCTTCACATATGCAGTTTTGCTTCCTAGGCTAATCCAAACTCAAACCTCATTTTGCTAAAATCTACAATAACATCGATAGGCATCCTAACATTAGTCATACGCGCTAAAAAGTCAACTCGAACCATTACCCTTTTTCTACCAAAAATTGAAGTACATTTCCCCTATATATTCACCAACCACGAGATTTCAACTCGACGTATCAACTACTTGACAACCAAACCAACAACCATCCAAACAAGATTTAAGAACATTAGGACAATCCACAAAGTATTCAAGACAATTAAACAACATACTATGGAAACCCCAAAACCTTCGACTTAATGAATACAACAATAATACGTTTCTTTCTTTCAACTTCACAAACTACGTCAACGGTTCCATACATTACCACACGACCTTCACAATTATAAGAAAACATAATAGAACCATATTGACTTCCAAAACAGCCCTTGACACTACAGCTTCGACATAAGTCATTATACCTTTATTTATCACATAATCCACGACAAACAACAACCAAACGTTACATAAAATTTGTTCATCATACTCCCTCCCCAAACAGCCCCTATCCACGGTTACACATCAACATCACATTCCATGACTTTTCATTCATTTCTACATGCCAAAACAACTTGCAAACATGCTACATACACTTAATTCTTCACCTACACACAACTACACATATACACGGTTCCACACACACACTACATTGCCTCGGCATGCATGTTTTCATGATTTCCATCCATTTTCAACACACTACAACAACACACACAACAAGCCAAATACAATTAATTCACTATCACCACACAACACACACAACTCACGGCCAACCTTCAACTTCCACAACTCAACTTCAACATTTATATTTTCATGTTTTTAAATTCATTTTCACACTTCACAACACCTACAAACCATCCACAACATAAGAAAAATGAGATGGAACCTTACCTTCTTCCTCCCTTTTCTCCACGACCAAAGGTATGTTTGCAGAAAAGAATGTTTTGCACGCTCCAACAACCATTCCACGCTAACGAGGACCTTCCAATTGAGTACCTGAAGCTAGGAGAGAATAATTTTTCTCCTTTAATTTTCCAAGGCCATGTTCGAGTGGTGCCATGGCCGTATGGCTTTTCTTGCTTTTTCTCCATGCTTCAAGAAATTTCTAGGTGTGGAAATTAATAAGATGACTTACTTAGTCATCTACGTATATATGTAACTCACCCACGTGGCCTATGGCCCACACACACTCACACTTGGCCGGCCACCTCATGGCCATTTCAAATAATAGCCAACTTTTCCATAATTCACATATTTTGGTCCCAAATTTTTCCAACTTTCATTCTCTAATTTTTCCCTTTTCCAATCTTACCCACTAACACTTCATACCGACGAAAGATGAATATGCGACGTATGCGTTGAGACAAAATCAACAAAACTGAAAATTAAAAGTCTTGTCCATAACTCGTCGCAACCAACTTAGAATATTCCAACGCGAAGTACGGGGTGTAACACTATCTCTAAAAGCTACTAAGCTTATGATTCTCGATATGATACGATTGTACTAAGTTCCTTTTTGACGAGTAATCCTTTAAGGATAGATGTAAAGAACGACGATGGTAATAATGCTAAAGATGCTTATATGTATATGTGCCCATGTGTGGCTACCATGAAACCCCGAGCTTATATGGCCGGGTAGAATGTATAGAATGCATAGATATATATGTATAGATATATATAATGCGCGCTCACCACTGCAGTTGGGTATGGATAACCTTGAGCCTTGGTAGGGCCAGGTATGTATGACACTGAGCCTTGGTAGGGCCAGGTATGTGAAACATCGAACCATCGTGGTCGGGTATGCTATATAAATGCTATGTATATGACATCAATATGAGTACGAATATGCGAAGTATATGTAAATGCTAAGTAAAGGCTATGTATATGCAAGGTGTATGATATGAACATGAGTATGAATGGAAATATGAATACGAATACGAAAGTGAATACGAAAGGTAAATGAGTACGGATATGGATGTATGTACACGGATACGCAATAGAAATGGAATGTCCCGATGGAAAGCAAGTAAGTGCTATGACGATGATGCTACTATCTCCCATCCTATGCTATTTCATGTGTTGTCTATTAAGCTTTGATATTGATGTTGATCATGCTTTACATACTCAGTACATTCCTTGTACTGATGTCCTTTTGTTTGTGGACGCTGCGTCATGCCGCAGGTGTGGGAGACGGAACTTGATCCATAGCTATATTTCTCAGGGACTACGTAGAGGAGCTCCATTTCATTCGGAGCAACAGGTTTTGGTATAAATTCTTTTGTGTACATAATTATTGCCACGACGGGGTTCTGTCCCGCCTATATGATATGATATACTCTTCTTAGAGGCTGGTAGACATGTGTATATGGTTAGATGTGTTCGGCCTTGTCGGCCTATATTTTGGGATATTATTTTTGTTATCATCGTCGGCTTATGTACATTGATATGGGCATAGTTGCTAATGATGATATAGATGTGTTGTTGCCCAATGGGATTAGTATGATGTTGAATGAGAAGTATGATTTACCTATATGGCTCACCTAGATGTTAGTGAAAGTATGTTCAGAGGTGCCGAGGTGGAGTTGTATAGGGTGCCCGTCGCGGCCCTCCGGTTGGGTCATGACAATAAATTTCTAGCTAACTAATGAAATAGGCTAAGGCAAGTATTTATAGTTTTGCCTTTACATGACTAGCCACACTTATTAAACAACTAGCCACATTCGGCATTTAACTAGCCAAGCTTGTAATTGTAGCCACATATCAAATGTTTGGGCTCGAGGGCTCTTCCTCCATGATATCTTTCATAGCTTTAAAGTCCTCCAATGATTGTCTTCAAGTGCTTCCATGACTTCATCCTCCATGAACATGGATTGTAAAGCTTGAAAGTCCTTGGCTTGGCTTCTAGTATAAGACCTTGAGGAAAGTTGAGCACTTAAGCCATCCAATATCATATCATCCTCCCATTATTAAAAAGGATTCTTCTTCAAATATGGACCTTGCAAAACCCAAGAAAAGACATATGAAAATATGAGCCTCATAACATGAGGGTTAGTACAAAAGGTAATAATCCTACCATCATATCAAAGGTGTATAAATTTTTGATACAAGTATCAACAATCACCATGAATAAAATCCCACATATGATACATCAAAAAGTTGATTCCTCCAAATATTTGAAATAATGATAAAGTAAGGCAACCAATGGATTCAAAATACAAAGCATGCAATGCAAAATTTGTTTTTGAAGACATGAAACACATTAGATTCTCATTTTTCAAACAAGAACACCTCCAAGGTAGTACCATGACCAAGTCACGTCACAAAGCTTCACCTAGGTTAAAAGGGAAGAATATCCACATATCTTGGTTAAGAAAACAACTATCTACCCCACAAGAACTCCTCTCAACATAAGGTGCACCGCCAACACAAACATGAATGTTATCATATGCAAATAGAGAGCAAAAAAGGTGTCATGCAAAACAACTTCATCTATGGTGTCTTCACATGTAGTATCATGATTAGGATAAAAAACACACTCAAGCATACTGCTACTAAGCTTTTGAACACACAAGGAAGAAGTAGCAATTTGTAAACAAGCATCACCTTCTTTTTAAATATATTTCTTCCCCGCGAGTGTTTTACAATCCTCTAAGGGAAGATGTTACACCTCGTAGTTTTATACGCTGAGATTCGTCGTATGTTAGTTGCATTAGTCTTGGGCACCGGGGCTGTCCTCGAGGTTATATGAGGTTGGACATGCCTATCTTATGGTTGTAAGAGTTTAAGTTCATGTTTGGTAAGTTATGGAAGGATTAGAGAACAATTGAATCAAAGGGAAAACGTTTCGACAAAGTTTCATTTGGGAATTATTTTATACGGACCGTATTGTTGGGATACGAACCGTATCTTGAGATACTGACCATATTTAAGGATGTTAAAATTTAACAGAGAAGGCAGATTTTAGAGTTGAGAAATACAGACCATTATACGGCCAGTATATACGGACTGTATTCCATTGTCGGTGCCAGATCTTTTTTTTAAATATTCCATATCCCCTCAATTTTGTTTCTATTTCCCTCATTTCCTCAGACCCCAAACACCTTTAGAAACTTCTCCAACTTATGTGATCAACCTTTTCCAAGTAAAATCAAAGATCAAACTGAAGTGGGAACTAGAAACCCTGAAACTCTAGCCAGGCTCAAAATAAGTTGGTCTATCAAACCTCGGTCCTGGGAACTGTAAAGGCACACTTGCCGTCGAATAGGCTGAACGCCTAGAGAACTGTTGTCTATGTCTACCCCGGTACTCACCAAAAGACCCAGCAGATCTAGCACTTTTGCTCTGACCCCTATCACACTCTCGATTAACCCGCTGCTTCCTCTCCTCTAAACCCTGGGCGTATACTTGAATATGAGAGATATCTATACCCTCCTGAAGTGCAGCCGTCATGCAATTATTAATCAAAAGTAGCCCAAGTGCACTCATAAATCGGTGTACCCGATCCTCCATCTCAGCTGTCACACCCTAACTTTCCATAGGGCATGATAGGCACCCGACCCTTACTTAGGGCCGAGCGAACCCGCTAACTCTCGTGATATTCATAATCGTACTGGGCCCCTTAAATCATGACATGAATGCATAATGTAAACTTTTCAAAAAGAACATCCTTTTCATCTTTCTCAAACCGAATAAAATCTGTAATCATATGAAATCTGTAATATAATGCATAATGATACATCGGCTTACAGAGCCGCTTACAAAACTGACATATTATATACATGACTCTGTCTGCAAAGTCTCTAACATAACCCAGATACCATAACATAAATACTCGACTCGGCGGATTTCGGGAGGAAATGGAGCTCACCAATCCGAATGAACATCTTCTACTAATGTCTTCTACTCATACGTATATACTGCGTGGCATGAAACGCGGCTGAAGAAAGGGGTCGGTACGGAATATGTACCTGAGCATGTAAAGCATGAAATACGAGAAACAGGGTCATAAGCTTGAAATAAGGAGTATAGAGAATCATAAGGCTTGCCTAATAACATAAATCATGCATGTCCATATCATGTAGTACATATGCAAATACATAACGTGTCCGGCCCCTCTAGTGAGGGACTCGGTAGATAAAATCATCATATCATGTATATATAACGTGCCCCCGGCCCTCTAGCGATACGCGGTAAATAAAATCATCATGCCATCATATATATATATATATATACCGTGCCGGCCCTCTAGTGAGGGACTCGGTGAATAGCGTGTCCCGGCCCTCTGCGAGGGACTCGGTAAATAAGATCCCGTCTCCATCATGTATATCATACTCACACATCTGTGGGTTGGCACCATCATCATATCATATAACGTGCCGATTTTTTCTAGTGAGGGACGTGGTGAGATAATTGTGTGCCCGCCCTAAGGGACGCGGTGAATAATGCAGTGGAGTTGCACGAATACATGCCCTGGCCCGGGACGCAGTGAAAGAAGTAATAACATTAGCAAGCTAGGGGAAACCATATGCACGTACATCATCTTTTAAGACTCGATAGACAATATTGTAAAGGCAATGCTCGAGTGTCCGAATAGTAGTCACACTTAGGACTCTTGAAATATCTTGATGAAACATGTCACATAACGTATCAGGGATCATAAACATGTATCAAGTCAATCCGAGCCCGCCTATGAAAGTTACGGGCATTATTCAGTACGGAACACTTTACGAACATATCATAGCAATCCGAAACCATATAAGAAAGTTAGGGACATTATACGTTATAGAACACTTCTACGAACATATCTGTTACATCCCGTATTTTGAACGACGTGACGATTCGGGTTAACTATGAAAAGTTAGGGTTAAGACCATTCCGGGATACGAAGTCGAGACGTGTGACCTTCGATTTTGTCGTGTGATCTAAGTGCGTATGACGTTATTGGTATGGAAACATCAAAGAAACTCCGGGACCAAAAGTGGAAATTGTGGAAGTTGGCCATTAATTGAAAAAATGGAGGAAATAAAATAGGCCATGTGGC
Source organism: Lycium ferocissimum (assembly GCF_029784015.1). NCBI lineage: Eukaryota > Viridiplantae > Streptophyta > Magnoliopsida > Solanales > Solanaceae > Lycium > Lycium ferocissimum. The sequence goes on along the minus strand of NW_026713608.1, from coordinate 24,829 downwards.
CGGCCACTTAGAGTGGGCCATGGCCACATGGTTGGCCATTAAGTGAAATAAAAAAGATGACAAGGTCATCTTTTCCCTTCACTTTCATCCCTTAGAAAAATCAAGAACATTGGAGAAAAAAGGGAACCACCCATTCGGCCAAGAAATTCCAAAATCAAGACCAAGATTAAGCCTTCCCAAAATTATTTCTTCTAAGCAAACCTACTAATTGGAGGGTGGTGAGTAACGTGGAGTTGTTGTTTCAAGCGTTGGATTGTTCGTTTTCATCCTTGGCCAACTTTGGACAAATTGAAGGGTTGTGAAGAAAGGTAAATTCTAATCTTGTTTTATGAGTTATGAAGGGTTTATGTGTGTTGTTGTATGTTGTTATGGATGAAATTCATGAGATATGGCAATTTGAAGTTGAGGCCGTGTGTGTGTGTGTTTAATGGATCAATTGTATTTAGTGTTTGTGTGTTGTTATGAAGTGTGAAATATGGAAGTCATAAGTGATGAACCAATGAACTTTATGTAGCATGTTGGTTATGATAGAGTGTTGAAATGAATGAAAATTATAACTATGTATGTGTGCAAGTTGGCCGAATATGGCCTTTCATGTGTGTCAAGAAATGGATTAGTTTCCTTGGAATTTTGGTTGTTGTCGTCATGTGAATTCTATGTTGGAAATGAGAGTTTAATGATTCAAGTTGGTATTGTAAGTGTTAGGGGCTGATTTGGAAGGTTTAGTGCATTTAGTGTAATTTTCATGTTTATGGAAATGGCATGGTTAGAGTATAGATTGTTGGAGTAAATCATGTTTTGAAATCAAGGAATGTGTTAGAGTTGAAGTTCTCGGGTTTGGGGGCCAATTCGGGTGGAATGGAGTGTTTGTTGGGTTGTTGGAAATATTGTATGAATTATTTAAAGAGTTCTTGAATGTTGTTTGAATGGTTTTGGATTGATAATTGAATATGTGTTAGTTTGATTACATGTTGGTTTGTAAGTATGTAGTCGTAGTAAGCATAATTGGAATATTGTTGGAATGTGTGGAGAAGGATTTTTAATGTTCGAATGCGTTTCAAATTGATTGTGGATATTGTTGGAATGATTGTTGGTTTGTTGTGTTGTTGAATTTGGCCGAGTTGAATTCTCGGGGTTGGTCCATTTATAAAGGAAGTGCTTTGCCCAATTTTCCGTAGGATTATGTGTTAGTTGGAAATGAACTTCTAAATGCTTGGTTGACGTTGGTATTTGTTGACGTTATGTAGATCTTGGAGAGTTCGAGATATAAGTTTGAGTTGGATTAGCGTTGTGTGCAAGCGAGGTATGTAAAGCTTAACCCTTCTTTCTTTTGGCATGTCTTAGTTCAATATAGGCTACGATACTAGCCTCGAGGAAATTCCATTCTCATAATCCGAGCATGTCTATGATTCGCGTTTGTCTTTTTTTGGTACTCGTATGTTGATGTGAGAAAATATTGGCTTTTGATGTTGTTGGAAAAATGATTTTAAAATTGCATAAAAACTTGGTTTTCAAAAGAGTTTATTCTTAAACGATGTTGAAACTACGAACCGCTCATAACTTTCGACTAAGGGCTCGGATTGCCCCGATATCGTTGTGGGAGGTTGTATGACGTGTGATGAGTATGTTTTCCATAGGCGGGCCCGGCTCGGGTTGACGCTCGTCCGTGGGTCCCGCGACCTTCCTTTGTACCTTCCTGATGACGTTTGAGAAGAGTTTGGTATGACGACTTTCCCGATTCCCAAGTACGGTCATTTTACTTACTTTTTGAACCTATGATAATGATTTTATGCATATGGTTACTCACGACTCTGCTCGTGCGGTTGTTGGTATATCGTTCGCGGTTCCGGGCCGGTTTTGTTGTCGTGCGCACTATGATACATTCGGTGTTATCTTGTGTTACGGTTCCCGAGACCTCGCCATAGGGCCGGGTTCCGTTTATGGAGTTATCTTTGTGATATGGCTTATGATGTGTTGTGATGATGTGTTGCGTTCGGGGTTGTACGGAGATTTGAAACCTTCTGGTGTTATGCTGTGTTATGGCGCCATCGACAGGCGGGCGACCATATTTTCTGTGCCCTTTTGCATGTTTCCTATTTTGAAAATAAACATTTGGCATTTTGGAAATGTACTTACTTTCGGTACTTCGGTTTCGAGTGTGACTCAGTTATTCTTGTATTTCCTGCTTTGCATACTCGCACATATTTCGTGCGGCCCCCTTTCTTCGGGGCTGCGTTTCATGCCCGCGAGTACGGACGACCGGTTGGCGACCCGCCGCCAGGATTCCCATCTGCGCGAGTTGGAGTGCTCCTTCTATCCGGGAGCCTATATTTTGGTACATACTCGTTCGTTGCATATATATGTGCGCGTGTGTGTTCGGGGGTACGGCGGGGCCGTCCCGTCATATGATTCTCGTTGGTTTGTTTAGAGGCTGTAGACGTATATGTGGGTTGTGTGTGCCTACCACAATGTGTGTGTTTGTATATTATATGTTTTGGGCCGGTGCGCCATCGGATAGCCTTGCGGCTTTCGATATATGTATATATATATGTGTTTGAGTTTGAGATGTGTTTGAAGAAGCGTTTGATATTTGTATCGGCATAAGCCGGTGTGTGTGATTCGGGTTTGACGAATGCGTTTGGGTGCCCAACTCGGGCACTAGTCACGGCCTACGGGGTTGGGTCGTGACAATGATATTAGGAAATGAAGACTTAAAGAGGGGATATGATAAAGGAAGGTAACGAGTAGCTTACGGAGACATTGTGAAAGGTAGTACGGCCATACGGGATCAGAGGTTAAGATGTAGGCAATAGAGTGGTTGCTAGCAGTAGAAAGTTTCCTATGGTAGGAAGTAAGAAAAGCAGGGAAAAGGAGTATGACAAGGTAGGCTCCTAGCAAATGCGAGCACGGGAGTAAGATGTGGAATAATACGAACCAAGAGAAGAAACCGAAACGATCGTGACTATGATTAAATATGCAGGTCGTGCAAGGGTAGTCATGTTACCTATGAATATTTATACACTGGAGGTGAGACCAAGTAAGTGCTTAACGAGAAAAGTTTAGGGTCGGTAACAACAATACTTTAGGTGCATTAAGGAAAGATGTTAGGATGGTTTGAGATAAATTACCGAGGTGGAACTAGTACTGAGAACGAATAGGACATGTTTATGGATGGACCAAAAATGTATTCCGATGCTGGTGATAGGAGAAAAGAGGCAAAGATAAAGTGAAACATAAGGATTAGTGAAGCTACGTTGAGGCGGTTCTTAAAATAAATTTGACCCCCTTCGTACATTCGGGTAAAGATTGCAACATCACGTATGACAGAAAAGCTGAGAGCAAGATCCGAACAAAGGGACGATAGAAGAGTTCGGATTAGGGAAAAGGTAATGACATGAGACAATGTGGTTACAATGTGACAAGATGAGTAAAGAAAGATTGTAAGACGATTTAAGCAAGTGATCAGAACTAGATGGCCACGGAAAGGAGGGTGAATTTGTGTGCCAACTCTTTGTACATCATAACAATTAATGGTTAAAACAGGGAACGCTATTAGTAGCTCGAAATGACGCTATCATCATATGACGATAATCGGTATAGACACTTAGAATTCCCGACTGGCGAATGGGTATGCTTGAAGATGTCATCCGTGAAGAACGTAACCAGATTCGACAAGAAGGTTGCGTGCTAAAGACGTAGCTTCTGTTGAGGCACCGTGGCGGAATAATAACAGGAAGGGAAATGACTTGCGAACCTGAGGAGGAAATGAAGGAAAATATGATTGGCAAATGAGATTGCATGTTATGGTAGTAAAGGAAACCCCCCCCCCCCACCCTCTCGAGATCCGTAAGACCCTATGAGGCTAATTGAACATTCGAGGACGAATGTTCTAAAGGGGGGAAGGATGTTATATCCCGCATTTTTGTACGTCGGAATATTTTTACGTTGGTTGCGAAGAGTTATGGACAAGGCTGTTTTTCGATTTTGTTTTAATGCACAAAGTCGCTTATGATTTCATTGGATGGAAATATTAAGGAAAATTTGGGGTTAAATGTGGAATTATGGAAATTAATATTTCATGAAATATGGGACCAAAATGAATTATGAAAAGTTGAACATTTCATGAAAATTAGGGGCCAAAAGTGAAGTTTTGGAAACTTGGAATTTCATGAAAAAATGGCATATGGCCGTGTAGGGAGGCCCTCTCCCTTTGGTTGGCCAAAATTTAATTAGTCCAAATTATGGGGACACAAGTGTTCATTTTATATTTGTGGAGATTAAATATAAATATATGGACATGAGATGATTAAGCAAGACTTATTCATCTTTTGTTCCAATTCTAGAAACTTAAGGAGAGATGGAGAAAGAAAAAGGAAGGAGAAAAACAACGACCATGGTGGCCGAATTTCAGCCCATGGGTGATGATCAAGAAAAAATATTTTCTTCTAGCTTTCATACTAATTGGAAGGTCCTCGTCAACGTGGAGTAGTTGTTGGAGCAAGAAAAACATCCGTTTGTGCAATTGGTAAGCCTAGCCGAGAGGAAAAGTTGAAGAGAAAAAGTAAGGTTTAAATCTTCTTTATGTGTTTATGGATGATTGGTACATGTTGTGATATGTAGAAATAAAGGAAACCATGAAATTATGTTTGTGGAAGGTTGGCCGTATGTGTGTGTTTGGCCATGTGCATGTAGTGGTGTGTTGGAGTGATGAATTAATTGTAGATAGCATGTTTGTGTGTTGTTGTAATGTGTAGAAATGAATGAAACTCATAAAATGTTGGAATTGATGTTTGGCCGTGTATGTTGGATTTTGGCCGTGTGTATTGTGTTGTGTAGTAAGAGGAGAACTAATTTGTTTAGCGTTTGGTTGTTGTCGTTGTGAATTCTATGATGTGAAATGAAGTTTTAATGATCCAAGTAAAGGTTATGAGTGTGTGGGCTGATTTGGAGCTTAATGTGATTTCAATATGTTTCTTGAATTTATGGAAATAATGTTGCTAGCATATGTAATTGTTGATAGAGTTTATGAATTTGGAAGGAAGAAAATGTATTGTTGTTGTTCTTATGGAAATTTGAGGTTTCGGGTTTTATTGTATAGTGGATGGGCTGATTTGAATGCATTGTGAATTGTCCGAAGTGTTCTTGAATTTTGTTAAGTGATCTTGAGTTAGTTTTGAATATGCGAGCAATGATGTCGGCTTGAAAGTATGTAGTTGAAATGGATATAAGAAAATGTCGTCGAATTATGTGTAAAAGAATTATTAATGATAGAATGCGTCTGAAATTATTTATTGATGTTGTTGGAATGGTTGTTGGTATTGTTGTTGATAATATTGGCCGAGTTGAATTCTCGGGGTGTTGAATTTATAGGGGAAGTGCTGCCGAAATTTTTGTAGATAAAGCATTAATTTGGAATTGGATTCTTAAGTGTTATGGCTAATGGTTGATACCTAATGACGTTATTGTAGATCGTGAGAAGTCGAGACCTAAGTTTGGATTAGCGTAGGAAGCGGCTAAGGTATGTAAAGCTCAACCTTTCCTTCTTTGGCATGTCTTAGTTGAAAGTAAGTTATGACACGAATCTCGAGGTAATTCTATTCTGGTGATCCGAGCATGTTTATGATCCTTATTTGTTCCTTGATATTCATGTTCTTAAAATAGTCAAATTATGGTCTTTATGTTTTTCGCATGAATGGATTTCAAAGGTTCCACAAAAGTTTGTTTTCAAAAAGGGTTTGCTCCTAATGATTCCGAAACTACGAACGTCCGTAACTTTCACAGAAAGGCTCGGATCGCTTCGACTTGTTCGTAGAAAGTTCTCAAGTGAATAATGTTCATAACCTTCCGAGGCGGACTCGGATTGGTTTGGCATATGACTACGATCCCTATAGTTTTGCTAATACGTTTATGATGTATGCTATGTTTCCGAATAACGTCCGAAAGATATTTGATATAACTATGGTCCGATTTTTCGAATGACATTCCGTTTGGACTACTTCATTGAGTCGTTGATTATGATTTTATATGCATATGGTTTCTCACTACTCGCTCGTGCAAGCTCAATATGTCTTTCACCGAGTCCCGTGCCGGGTACGTATTCGTGCACATTCCTCTCGCATTGTTCACCGAGTCCCTCATTAGAGGGATTCGGCATATATACGCTATATATATATATATATATATATGATGATATGATGATGTATATATATATAGATATATATGGCGGCCAGGATGGCATACCGAGTCCCTTGCTAGCGGGGCCGGGACACGCTATTCACCGAGTCCCTCACTAGAGGGCCGGGTACGGTATGTATAAATGTATATCTGCATGCATATACGATTATGGTATGATTTTACTTACCGAGTCCCTCACTAGAGGGCCGGGTACGGTATATATGTACGATGATATGATGATACGATTACGGTATGATTTTACTTACCGATATATGCATATGCATGACAAATGTTTTCAAAAGGCAAGTCTTATGATTTTCCGTACTCTTTACCTCAGTATGATCCCGCTTACTATATTTCATGCTTTACATACTCAGTACATATTCCGTACTGACCCCCTTTCGTCGGGGGCTGCGTTTCATGCCGCGCAGGTACACCCGCAGGAGTTGAAATTATTAGCGAAGATGTTCCAGCGGGATTGGCAAGCTCCATTTTCTCTGGAGTGCTACCAAGTCAGAGTATTATGATATGGTTACATGTTCTATGTTAGAGACTTTGCAGACAGTGTCGTGGGTATAAGATGTCGGTTATGTAAGCGGCTATGTACGCCGATGAGTTATTACACATTGTATTATAAGTTCTATATGTTTCTATATGTTAGATTTTCTTTGATTCGAGAAAGGCAAAAAGCATTTTATTTTTCGAAAAACTTTCGTTATATATTTGTGTCATGATTTGAGAGCCAGCGTGATTATGAGTATTATGTGAGTCAGCGGGTTCGCTCGGCCCTAAATAAGGGTCGGGTGCCCATCACGCCCTAACGGAAATTAGGGTGTGACAAATTTATTAAGTCTTTGTAAATGTTTGCATTGCATATGGTTTTACATTGCATATGGTTATAAATATTTTGAATTGCACATAGATCCCACGATTCTGCTCATGCACACCATTATTACTTCCTTCGCCGAGTCCCGGGCCAGTTGTTATCGTGCGCACAATTCGAAGTATGATGGGCTTCCGAAGTATGATAAGCGCCTGGTATGATATGATATGTTTTCGAAGTATGATGTGTCCGGTACGCCGGGCCCCTCTTAGCCGGGTATCGTGTATATATGATATGATGTTATGATGTGTGACGGAGATACGGAGATATGAAACTTCCGAAGTATGATGAGTTGTGGCGCCCGAGGCAGGAGGGGCGAACACGTTCTGTCCGCCGGGTCCTATTACGGGCCGCATAGGATATGTGATATGATAATCTGATGATATGATAATCTGGTGATCTGATAATCTGTTGATATGATAATCTGATGATCTGATAATCTGATGATATGATAATCTGATGAGGTGATAATCTGATGACATAATAATATGATGACATGGTATGATATGATGATTCTGTTTATCGAGTCCCTCACTGGAGGGCCGGGACACGTTATATGTGCATACGTATATGATGATTAACTACTTATGACACTCAGTCCCGTTATGGATCGGATATGACACGTGATATTGGTATGTATGATTTGTAACCCAGGAGTAAGCATTTAAGCATTCTGACTATCATATTTGTCTTCTGTGTCTCTTATGTATGACTTGCATTTCAGACGCACGCGCTTTGCTATTTTGGCTACTATGCTCACTTTCTGTACCCCTTACTTCGGTTATGACCTTGTTTCCTGTACTCCATGCTTTACATACTCAGTACATATTCCGTACTGAGCCCCTTTCTTCGGGGGCTGCGTTTCATGCCGCGCAGGTACACCAGATGAGCTGAAGATATTAGTAGAAGATGTTCCAGCAGGATTGGCGAGCTCCATTTTCTCCGAGTCTTTGCCGAGTCGAGCATCATGTTATGGTATCCGGCGTTCGTTAGAGACTTTGCGACGTGTCGTGGGTATAAGACGTCGGCTATGTAATCGGCTACGTAAGCGATGTATTATTATGCATTGTATTATAAGTTTCATATGTTACAGATTTTATTTGATTCGAGAAAGGTAAAAAGCACATTATTCTTTGAAAAATTTTCGTTATGTATTTGTGTCACGATTTGAAAGCCAACGTGATTTGAGTAGTATGTGAGTCAGTGGGTTCGCTCGGCCCTAAATAAAGGTCGGGTGCCCATCACACCCTAACAGAAATTAGGGTGTGACATTAAGGGCGATTAAAGGAAAGGGAAGAAATAGGACAAAATAGGACGAGCGGGTTTTGGTAGGAACAGGATATGTAGAACGGGATGAGCCAGAGGATGGAAGGACCATGTTTAGGATTGAACGTACTTTATGCAAGCCGCACAAGGATAGTGATGCCACCGGTAAGTATTGGTATGCTAAGATGAGACTAAGTAAGTATTTGATAAGGAAAGTAGAGACTTAGCAAGGACAATGCATTGTGTATTTCGGGTACATTACAGAAGAATGTAACAATAAGTTTAAGCCAATTACTAAAGTAGAATTAGCGCTAAGAACGGACGGGGCATGACTATGGTTGAACTAAGGATCTGTTTTGATACCGGAGGCCAGACGAGAAAAGAGAAGACAAGGTAGAACATAAGGATTAGTAAAGCGACGCTGAGGTATTTCTTGGGCTAATCTGAATGCCTTCGCGTATTCTTGCAGAGATTGCAACATAATGTGTGACAGGAGAGTAAAGAGCGAGAAAGATCTTTGAGCTAAAGGCACAAAAAGGGTGTCAGCAAAGATAATAAACCCGAGAAGACACTTGGAAGGACAAAGGAGCTTGGAGTAAAAAGGAACAACATGAGGAGTAGTTGGAAAATTTTTGAAGGGAAGAGAGAGAACACCTCTCATGAATGAAAATAAAAGAGTCCACCGGATGTTAAAAGAAGGTTTATGGACCACTAAGTAATTTAAACATGAGGGCACATGCTATGGAATTATAGGAGACACTAATGTGAAAACGGCATTCAACTACAAGGGTGAAAAAAGTCTCAGATCGGAGAGCTAACAAAGAATAAGGACTGACGAAAGGACCGCTGATATAAGGAAATCGGAGATACGAATACTGGTGTTGTAAGATAATCATAAGGGAGTAAGAATTTCCACGACCCTATGCTTTAGAGTTGTATGGCAAGATTTGAGGGATAGTAACAAAGGTGCAAAAGGACGGAAACCCGAACTGATAAACTACAGACAATCGCCGCAAAGGTATGACTAAGAGCAACAGTATAGGAGGGATAGCCAAGACTACAAAAATGAATACAAAAATTTGGGTAAAAGTGAGGCACTAGTGAGATTCCGGTCAAATACACGAAGCGCAGAAGTGGAAGAAGTGGGCCGCAGGCAATAAAGGAGTTGAGTAAGAATGAGAAGAGACTGACGTATGTTTTAAGGTAGGATTAAGTAACTGATAATCGAACCCTAAGGAAAATAACTGTCCCCAAGGAGGGAAAGGTATTACACCCCGTAATTCCTGTACATTGGGATCTGTTAGAGGTATTGTTAATGAGATGCACAGTCATAGGTGCTTGTGTTACGATTAAAGGGGTCTGAGTTCACGTGGTGGAACAATAACAGGGAGGAGACGACTTGAGAGGCTGAAGACAAGATGGGGAAGGAATAAGATTTGTAGGTGAGATTGCATGCCATGGTGATAAAGGGACCCCCCCCCCCCAAGATCCTTAGAAGACCTTACGAGACCAGTTGAACATTCGAGGACGAATGTTCCAAAGGGGGGAAGGATGTTATATCCCGTATTTTATACAATGGGATATTCCGAGTAGATTGCGAAAAGTTAAGGACAAGGTTATATTTTTTTTCGATTTTGTTAAGAATGCATAAGTTGCATATTCATCCTTTTATTGGTATGGAGAATTAAGGGTAAATTGGGAATAAGGAAAAAATGGAGGCTAAAAGTTGGGAAAAATAATTTCATGAAATGGCCAAAAGGCCAAGGTGGCCGTCCATGTGGCATGGGTCCCACCCATGGTTGGCCAATTGTCTTGAGCCATAAAGATGTACATGTGGTCATCTCATATTTGTGGGAGACATATATATATATAGACAAAAGATGACAAGGTAAGACAAATTATTCATCTTTTATTACTTAAGAAAAGTCTAGAAAATTGGAGAGAAAAAAAAGGGCACAAACACACACACACACACACACACACACACACACACACACACACACACACACACACATATATATATATATATATATATATATATATATATATATATATATATATATATATATAGACATGTGATGAAAAAGCAAGACAAGTAGTCATCTTTTGTCCCTCTAGAAATATGAAGAAACATGAAGAAAAGAATGGAGAACCATTCGGCCAAGGGAGGCAGGCCGAATGGGGTCCCAAAAATTTGATCATGGGAAATTATTTTTCTTCTAGTTTTCTACTAATTGGAAGGTCCTCTACAACGTGGAGTAGTTGTTGGAACAAGGAAACCATTCGTTTTAGCTATGGAGGATCCTAGCCGAGTGGAAGAATTGAAAGGAAAAGGTAAGATTCAATCCTCCTTTACATGTTTTATGGATGTTTTGGACGTGTCATAGTGTATGAAAATGGATGAAAATTATGAAATGTTGTATGATGGTGTGTGGCCGTGGATATGGATTGTTTGTGTAGTAAGGATGAATTGATGTTACTTGATGTTTTGCTTGTTGTTGTTGTGAATCTTATGGCAAGAATAAGGGTTTAATGATTCAAGTTGGAGTCGGAATTTTGTGGGCTGATTTAGAACCTAAAGTGATTCTAATATAGTTTCTTGAATTTATGGAAATAATGTTGTAAACGTGTGGATTGTTGATGTAGTTTATGAATTCGGAAGAAAGAAACGTGTTGTCGTTGTTCTTATCGAATTTAGAAAGTTTCGGGTGGTAATGCATGTTGGCCGGGCTGTTTGAATATTGTATGGGTTGCTTGGAATGTTCTTAAATCTTGTTTGAATGGTTGCGGATTAGTAATTGAATATGTGAGCATTGGTATTGGCTTGATCGTATGTAGTTTATTTGAATATAAGTGAAATGTTGTCGACTTGTGTAGAAAGGAATTATTAACGTTAGAATGCGTTTTGAATCACTTATGGATGTTGTTAGTATGGTTGTTGGTATGGTTGTTGTTGATTTGGCCTAGTTGAATTCTCGGGGTTGTTGAAGTTATAGGAAATGCTTAAATTTCGTAGACAAAGTGTTAGTTTGGAATGGGATTCCTAAGTGTTTATGGCTAATGGTTGATATTTAATGACATTATTGTAGATCGTGAGAAGCCAAGACTTAAGTTTGGATTAGCGTAGGAAGCGGACAAGAAAGCTACTCTTTCTTTCTTTTGGCATGTCTTAGAGTAAATAAGTTATGGCATGATTCTCGAGGTAACTCTACTCTGGTGATCCGAGCATGTCTATGATTCTTATTTGTCTCTTGATATTCGTATTCTTAATGTAGTCGAATTATGGTTCTTATGTTCTTTTGTATGACTAAATTTCAAAAGTTGCATAAAAGTTTTGTTTTCAAAAGAGTTTTGTTCTAAAATGATCCCGTAACTACGAACGTCCGTAACTTTCACAGAAGGGCTCGGATCGCTTTGATTTGTTCGTAGAAAGTCCTAAAGTGAGTAACGTTTGTAACTTCCCGAGGCGGACTCGGATTGGTTTGACGTATAACTATGGTCCTTTAATATGTTTATGACGTTTGATATGTTTCCGAGTGGCGTCCGAAAGATATTTGATATAACTTTTGTCCCGACTTTCAAATGACAGTTCGTTTAGACTATTTCATTGAGTCTTTGGAAATGTTTTAATTGCATATGGTTTCTCACTACTCTGCTCGTGCAAAGCTCAATATGTCTTTCACTGAGTCCCGGGCCAGGACACGCATTCGTGCAACTCCACTGCATTATTCACCGAGTCCCTCACTAGTAGGCCGGACATGCGTTATATATATATATATATATATATATATATATATATATATATATATATATATATATATATATATATATATATATGAGGGGGATGGCGGCCGGATGGCATATGATGACTTCACCGAGTCTCTCACTAGAGGGCCGGGACACGTATATATATATATATATATATATACATATGTACATATGCATGCATACATGATGATGACATAATTTTATTTACCGAGTCCCTCACTAGAGGGCCGGGACACGCTATATGTTTATACTATGATTTTATGACATTGACATGCATGATACATGTTTTCAAAGGCAAGTCTTGTGATTCTTCCATATTCTTTACTTCGGTGTGATCCCGCTTTATTGTATTTCATGCTTTACATACTCGGTACATATTCCATCGACCCCTTTTCTTCGGGGGTCGCGTTTCATGCCACGCAGTACACCTGCGAACGAGCCGAAGATATTAGCAGCAGATGTTCCAGCGGATTATGAACTCCATCTCTTCCTTCAGTGTCACCGAGTCAAAGTATATGTTATGGTATCTTGAGTTATGTTAGAGACTTTGCAGACAGAGTCATGTGTATAGTATGTCAGTTTATAAGCGGCTCCATAAGCCGATGTATTGTTACGCATTAATTTACAGATTTTATACGATTATAGACTTCATTTGATTTGAAAAAGTATGAAAGGCATATTTGATTTCCGAAAATCTTTCCTGATGTATTTCTGTCATGATTTAAGGGCCCAAAGGAAATGAGTGTCACGAGGCATCTAGGCCCTGGTACTCTTCTTTCATCCATCTTAGATCGTGCCATAGTGACAAACGGATCCCAAGAAAATTTTCAATCTTGTATCTCCCTCCGGATTGGAAAAGTCCCTCACTTTACTGACCAAGCAAATGCTATTTTAACCTTTGGAACTCTCGATGACAAGCCCTCAATTAACAAATACAACCGCTTTCCATTCCTAAATTTTTAGAGGTAGCTACTTCTTAGCACACGGGTACTTTGGTTATCGGTCCCTTTAAAACTTCCATTTGTCAACTATCAATGGTATCCTCCTCATCATCCTTGCACCATTCTGTTAGCCATCTCATCATGGCAATTGTTTATATGGTTCTATGTCATATGCTTGACATAACTAGTAAAAGGGAATTTTCACGCGAAAGTTGCATTGTCAGTTGTTTCGACCAATCACAATATCCTTGAATCCTTTTCTTGCCACTATTGTGGATATCCTTGCATTCCTTAGCTCATCTTGCTTCGTAACTGATTATGATTTTCCCATTGATATATGTAATACCTGTGTTTACCCCTTATGCTCGTACTCAAGCTTACTTGCTTCCCCCCTTAAAGGCTTTACCTTATGGTGTTGTATTCCATTGCCATTCTCGATCAAAATTTCATCCTATAATAATCCTTTCGTCATCGCTTTTGTTCTTTCACTTACAACTCCTTCAAGTTCCCTACTTGTCATTACCCAAAAATACTACTTTGAATCTCAAATCTTACCTATAATAATCCCTAGGGATACTCGAAATAATGATGTACTCAATGTTATATCCCGTGTTTTTGCACATTCGGGAAATTTGGACACAATTGTGATTTGTAAGAATAAGGCCATGCTTTGACTTTATGTGGTATGTAAGTTGCTACTTATGGAAAATATTGATACGAGAACACCAGAAGGACTCTTTCTACGTAATTTTTTTTTTCGAAATCTCTATGTCAAGTATACATAACAAATTGAGCCCAAATATTCCTTTGTTGCTTAGAATCAAATAAAATATGTAACTATGACAAATAAGTGGAGATATGTATATATCCATGTTCATCCATAGAACCCAAGAAAAATTGAGAGAAAAAAAAAGAGAAGGAGAGAAAAAAAAAGGCCATTCGGCCGAAGTAACATATCGTCATTTGTCACACCCCGATCTCACCGTGACTCGGGCACCCTCCCCGGACAAGTGGAGCCTACCAATTCCGCCGGACTCTTCTACGCTAGCTTTTTTTTTTGACCTCGTCAAGTTTACATAACGCGGCATGAAATATTCCTTTGCCCCCCGAAGAAATAAAATATGTGATCGGTAAACTTGTATCAATGTACAAACCGAGTATGTAAGACACGAATAATAACACATATAAGGAATATAAACATGAATAAAAACAGGATATCGTATCGTGAGATCAAGAAAATTCCGCCGGACATCTTCCTATGCATAGGAACACCCTTTTCGGGCGGATATCATGCATGCTTGTTGTCCTTTTTTGAAAACAAAACATTTCTTTTCATAGGCATAGAGAATAGAATTTATATCGTATCATGAATAAAAACAGCATCGTAGCATAGCATAGTATATCATAGTATCATAGCATAGCATAGTATATCATAGTATCATAGCATAGCATAGTATATCATAGTATAGATATAGAAAGCACACATATGATATATCCTTCATAGGTCACCGAATATTAACCACATAGTATATATATCCCGCGTCCGGCATCCCGCGTCCGGGATGATATCAAGTCAAGTACGGATACATGCACCGTGAGTATAGCCCGGCGCTCGCGCGCTCGCCCTTTTTCCCGCTTTTCCCCAAATACATTTTTATACATATATATATATATATATATAGCATGCGCGGGAGCCCAAGAGAAATCGTACTTATCGGAGTGACGTAAGGTCGGAACCCTCCGATCGCTTTATGGAGTAATCATGGTCGCTTTGTCTCACCTTGAAGGGACGATAGTTATAAGGCGAGACTATCAACATGGAACGTGTCATAGCATATCGGGTTATAGACATGGCATAGCTGACATCGTAGAATCATAGGTAACAGGGAATCATAGTCACCATAGAATCATAGGTAACAGGGAATCATAGTCACCATAGGATCGTAGTCGTCATGGGATCATAGTGTTCATAGGAGCATAGGCATCGTAGAATCATAGTCATTGCTTTAGTCATTAAGACTTTCAATATTGTAAAACTGGGTTTTTGAAGAAAAAGAATATTTTGGAAAACATTTGTAAACTTTTAGAAAAGAAAATCATGCATTGGGGTTAAGGGTTTAATTAAAACAATTCTTATTTAGTAGTCGAGAAGATGTCCAAAAGTTTCCTTACATTATAGAATGAAAGTAAGCTAAATGGAACAATAGGAGAGAATTCGGGAATAGTGGGCCCACCTCGAGTCAAACGAGGCGGCGTATCAAATTTACGTATATTACAGTTCATGGCGTCACTTGGGAGGGTCTTAGAGTATTCGGGTCCTATTTGTGTAGGTTCTGGACGCTTAGAAAGTTTTTCCAACATTTCGCGCAAGTTCTAATTCAATTTCACCGAATGAATAGTAGTTAATTTCAATCTCGGATTTACGGGAAAGGAATTGTCCCCGAGGCCCGTGTTCAAGCCTACTATATCTAGGACATGCCAAGGAAGGAAAGTGAAGTCTTACATACCTTTTGCCACTCCTTCACCTCTCCCAAATTCGCGTTGCAAATCCGCCAAAATCTACAAATTGGTCATATTTACCCAACTTTGATTAGAGTCTTTTAGAAGTTCAACCTTGAATTCACATTTGTCTACAGAAATTTTGGCAGCATTTCCCCTGTAAATGTGCCATCCCGAGAATATGGCTCGGCCCAATTTAACAACAACAACCCGAGAATGGAACTCGGCCACAACAACAACAACAATACCAACAATTTTACTAGCAACATTCAATCAATATATTCATCCATCCAACACCTTCCAACTCAATGAATATAACAACATATATCTTTCTTTCAAATTCATAAACTATATCAACAATCTTATATGTTAGCAAGATCATTTTCATCAATACAAGAAATCATGTTACAATCTCATTATGTCCCAAATCAGCCCACAACACTTTTGTCTTCAATTTAGATCATCGAACCTTCATTTTCATCACATAATCCACAACAAACAACAACTAACATACTACATAAAATTTGTCCATTCCTTGTCATACCAAATCAGTCCATACGGCCACAACATCACTATGTATAATTCCATGAGTCTCATTCATTATCTACACACTACAACAACACACAAACATGCTAGATTACACTAAATAAAATTGCTCATCATACTTGCATCAAACCACATACACACGGCCAACATTCAACATGCCCAAGCTTCATGATTTTTATCCATTTCCATGCATTATAACATGTCCAAAACATCCATAAAACATGTAAAAGAGGATAGAACCTCACCTTCTTCCTTCTCCTTTTTCATTCGGCTATGGCAAGGTTTGCTAGAACAAGAACTTTGCTTGATTCAACAACTACTTCATGTTGTTTAGCACCTTCCAAAGAGTGGAAAACATGGAAGAAAATAATTTTTCTTCATCAAAATTCCATGGCCAAAACTGGCCAGCCATGGCCGTATGTCTTCTTCTCTCTCTCTCTCTCAAAGTTTCTTGATTTTTCTCTCAAGTGAAAAGATGAAGAATAAGATGACCAAGTCATCTTTTATTTTACATATTATGGCCATCCATGTGGCCATGGCCCACCCTAGGTGGCCGGCCACATGGCCCCTTATAACTCTTTTGTTTTGTTTTTTTTTCTCTCAATTCTCTAGAAATTTCCTTTTCTTTCCCTCCAAGTTTCTTCAAACTTCTTGCATGAAAATGACAAAGATGATTAAATTATCACCTTATACCTCCATAAATAATAAAACATGTGGCCCTATGGCCCACTCCACCTCAACCTTTAATTTCATGAACTCTTAACTTTCCATAATGTCTCCTTCCAACATAATTTATAAACGACTTACGTCTTAAAACAAAGTCGAAAATGGTCTTGTCTTTAACTTCCCGCCATTAACTCGGAATATTCAAATGTGCAAAAGTGCGAGGTGTAACATCCTTCCCCCCTTTAGAACATTCGTCCTCGAATGTTCAATTAGTCGTCCGGAGTCTCATAAGCACGTCGGGGGAGCTCCCTTTTCAAGGCCATTTCCATCCTTCCTATTAGCTCTTAAGCTATCCGAACTTCTATCTACTAATTGTTGGTTTCCCCCGTCCTTACTAATTCACTTCGATAAAGGGGTCTCTCAATAGCTCAAGTGTTCATATCAAACACTCTTTTTATCTCATCCCTACATTTCTCTCACTCCTTCCCCCCTTGGGGCGCACCTATACCATTATCCATTTATGCTTCGTCTCATATCCTCATTCCCAATCTTAATCTATAGTGGAGTAACAATAGCTTACTTTACAACACTTGTACCATTTACTCTTGCTGTCTTTCGAACTCCGGTACCCTTACTCGATTAGTGCCTTTCATACCGTAACTTCGGTTGCTGGGATTTACATGTCCACCGATACAATCATATTTGGGATATTCTACACCTTCATATACATATGTATAATTACTATTAACTAGCCCACAAAATACGTCCAAACACTGTTCAAGCCTATCCTAATTCTAGGGCTATGATGTACTTCCTGTCTTTTCGCCGAGCAAGTCTGCCTTGTCCTACGCGTCTTCTTATGATCTCCAATTATTCCATACACTCTAGTTTCCCTTAGGTTGCTCCAGCCTCCTGTTGTCTCTGATGTTCGAATATGTAGAATTTCTTATAAACTTCCCAGGGGGTCACCCATCCTAGAATTGCTCCCACCTGGGCACGCTTAACCCAAAAACTTCACTGGAATTCGGTGCCTTAATGTCGATATTTTCGCGTCCGCTTTTTCACATGGCCTTTACTACTCGATCTAAGGCCAACCAAAACTTTACAATTTCCCGAGATGGTTTCGTAATACGTCCTTTCTTTTACAATGACCGCTTTGCCCTTTTTCCCGATATTCACCTTCCGCCCGCATGTATGGCTATTTCCGTTTGGCGCCCAACTCCACGTGACGGGACAAATATATTCACCCGCCTCACCTCTTTTGCCTTCCATATCATTTCTTGCCTCTTTCCGCCGATACGGCGCCCACGAAATCGACGATTAGTATAAGGGATCTTGTTTCCTATGACTTGGCTCTATCGCACGATCACGGGACGAGAAAGAAGGTCAACATTCCTAAATGCCCGTAGCCTCCTGTTTATAAATGTGGCCGGCTTCACACCCATAAACAGACTCTACCGGACACGACTTTGCGTACAACCCTTGGACCGACCGCTCGATACCACTTTGTCACACCCCGATCTCACTAGGGTGTGATGGGCACCGACCCGTGACCGAGCCGAGCGAACCCACCGACTCTTTCTACGTACCATTTTTTTTTTTTTGAAATCTCTACGTCAAGTATACATAACAAGGCTACCAAATATTCCTTTGTTGCTTAGAATCAAATAAAATATGTGACTGCACAAAACTTGTATCATGGTACAAACTGACTCTCTATACCCACGACTCTGTCTGCAAAGTCTCTAACTCTGAATATATCGTCATGGCACACATATACTGTGACTCGGCAGCACTCCTGGACAAGTAGAGCCTACCAATTCCGCTGGACATCTTCTATGCTAGCTTTACCTCGCCTAGGTTTACTCGCGCGGCATGAAACGCAGCCCCCCCCCCCCCCCCCGAAGAAGAGGGGTCAGTACGAGCAATGTACTGAGTATGTAAGACACGAATAATAACATAGTAAGGAATATAAACATGAATAAAAACAGGATATCGCATCGTGAGATCAAGAAAATAACTCCGTATAGGAAACACCCCTTTCGGGGTATATAGAACATCGCATCCGATCCTTTTTTGAAAACAAAACATTTCTTTTCATAGGCATAGAGAATAGAATTTATATCGTATCATAATGCATCTTTGAAAAATATCATTCTTTTCATAGATATAGAAAGCACAATATGATATTTTGCCGCATAGCATAGTATATCATAGATCCATTATATATATATATCCACAAGCCCAATATATAATTCCCGCGTCCGGCATCCCGCGTCCGGGATGATATCAAGTCAAGTACGGATACATGCACCGAGTATAGCCCGCCGCCCATAGCGTTCGCTCTTTTTCCCGCTTTTCCCCAAATACATTTTTATACATATATATATATATATATATCATAGCATGCGGGGGGAGCCCAAGGGAAATCATGTACTTATCGGAGTGACGTAAGGTCGGAACCCTCCGATCGCTTTATGGAGTAATCATGGTCGCTTTGTCTCACCTTGAAGGGACGATAGTTATAAGGCGAGACTATCAACATGGAATGTGTCATAGCATATCGGGTTATAGACATGGCATAGCTGACATCGTAGAATCATAGGTAACAGGGAATCATAGTCACCATAGAATCATAGGTATCATAGAATCATAGTAGTCATAGGATCACAGTCTTCATAGGATCGTAGTCGTCATGGGATCATAGTGTTCACCTGGTGAGCATAGGCATCGTAGAATCATAGTCATTGCTTTAGTCATTAAGACTTTCAATATTGTAAAAAGCTAGGTTTTTGAAGAAAAAGAATATTTTGGAAAACATTTGTAAACTTTTAGAAAAGAAAATCATGCATTGGGGTTAAGGGTTTAATTAAAACAATTCTTATTTAGTAGTCGAGAGGATGTCCAAAAGTTTCCTTACATAATAGAATGAAAGTAAGCTAAATGGAACAATAGGAGAGAATTCGGGAATAGTGGGCCCACCTCGAGTCAAACGAGGCGGCGTATCAAATTTACGTATATTACAGTTATGGCGTCACTTGGGAGGGTCTTAGAGTATTCGGGTCCTATTTGTGTAGGTTCGGACGCTTAGCAAGTTTTTCCAACATTTCGCGCAAGTTCTAATTCAATTTCACCGAATGAATAGTAGTTAATTTCAATCTCGGATTTACGAAAGGAATTGTCCCCGAGGCCCGTGTTCAAGCCTACTATATCTAGGACATGCCAAAGAAGGAAAGTGAAGTCTTACATACCTTTTGCCACTCCTTCACCTCTCCAAATTCGCGTTGCAAATCCGCCAAAATCTACAAATTGGTCACATTTACCCAACTTTGATTAGAGTCTTTTAGAAGTTCAACCTTGAATTCACATTTGTCTACAGCGTAAATTTTGGCAAGATTTCCGTAAATGTGCCATCCCGAGAATATGGCTCGGCCCAATTTAACAACAACAACCGAGAATGGAACTCGCCACAACAACAACAACAATGCCAACAATTTTACTAGCAACATTCAATCAATATATTCATCCATCCAACACCTTCCAACTCAATGAATATAACAACATATATCTTTCTTTCAAATTCATAAACTATATCAACAATCTTATATGTTAGCAAGATCATTTTCATCAATACAAGAAATCATGTTACAATCTCATTATGTCCCAAATCAGCCCACAACACTTTTGTCTTCAATTTAGATCATCGAACCTTCATTTTCATCACATAATCCACAACAAACAACAACTAACATACTACATAAAATTTGTCCATTCCTTGTCATACCAAATCAGTCCATACGGCCACAACATCACTATGTATAATTCCATAGTCTCATTCATTATCTACACACTACAACAACACACAAACATGCTAGATTACACTAAATAAAATTGCTCATCATACTTGCATCAAACCACATACACACGGCCAACATTCAACATGCCCAAGCTTCATGATTTTTATCCATTTCCATGCATTATAACATGTCCAAAACATCCATAAAACATGTAAAAGAGGATAGAACCTCACCTTCTTCCTTCTCCTTTTTTCATTCGGCTATGGCAAGGTTTGCTAGAACAAGAACTTTGCTTGATTCAACAACTACTTCATGTTGTTTAGCACCTTCCAAAGAGTGGAAAACATGGAAGAAAATAATTTTTCTTCATCAAAATTCCATGGCCAAAACTGGCCAGCCATGGCCGTATGTCTTCTTCTCTCTCTCTCAAAGTTTCTTGATTTTTCTCTCAAGTGAAAAGATGAAGAATAAGATGACCAAGTCATCTGTTATTTTACATATTATGGCCATCCATGTGGCCATGGCCCACCCCTGTGGTGGCCGGCCACATGGCCCCTTATAACTCTTTTGTTTTGTTTTTTTCTCTCCAATTCTCTAGAAATTTCCTTTTCTTTCCCTCCAAGTTTCTTCAAACTTCTTGCATGAAAATGACAAAGATGATTAAATTATCACCTTATACCTCCATAAATAATAAAACATGTGGCCCTATGGCCCACTCCACCTCAACCTTTAATTTCATGAACTCTTAACTTTCCATAATGTCTCCTTCCAACATAATTTATAAACGACTTACGTCTTAAAACAAAGTCGAAAATGGTCTTGTCTTTAACTTCCCGCCATTAACTCGGAATATTCAAATGTGCAAAAAGTCGAGGTGTAACAATAAACATTAGCTTCAACCAAAAATCTTGTTCTTCGTGAATTAGTAACAACCAAGACGTCCTTCAACGTGATACAATTAGTTAAGCGAAAGAACTACGAGCTTAGCAATAATCCCAAGTGGAACTTTGAAGAAAGAGGATTAGGCTCAAGAATTTTTTTCATCCTCTTTATTTTTTTCTCTTCTAGCCGTGCTCTCTCTTTAAAAGTGCTTGAAAATCATGAAATTTGGTGTGTGTGTGCATGGCCGTGTGGGTGTGTGCATATATAATTAATTATGGACAAGGAAAGGAAAAATGATTTGAAGTCCATATGGTTTGTTAGTTGGGCCTTATTTCTTATTTTTTTTGGCCCATTTTTTTTTTTGCATGAATCATGTTTAACGAAAATAAATTCCCAAAATGGTCCAATTTTGCCCTCGGGAATTATCAGGTTTTTCATATAGTTTCCATAAAACACACATGAAAGAAAGATTCCAACATGGATCTTTCTCATAATTCACAATTATTTCGAATTTTTTCGATTATCTTGAAGGAGGAATACAATTTACAGTTTCTTCTCTTGGCATGTCTTAGATCTGGGATGAATTTGGACCTTTGATGGAAATTTTGTATATTCTTGTATCTACGTCTAGAAACGTGTCCAAATGGTTTTGAATCGGTAGAATTGAAAACGGTATTGGATTGAAAGTGTGAATAGTTAGAGAAATTGTTTTGAAGAAAGCAAAACTTTCATGCAAATGAACCGTTTTAAGATATTATGAATGACGTTATGATGTTTGACATGTGGTTGTTGTCATTTACGCCACCTCATTTGACCGAGGTGATGTCCGGATTTTTCCCTATTATTCCGCCCAAACTACTGTAGACAAATAAGGGCTAAGAATAAGCCTCCCAAAAGCATATGATTTACATATAACCTTGATTTATTTAGTGAGTCCTAGACGATCTATTTGAGTTTAAGCAATTATAAGATTCCGTAAGGTATGTAAAGACTTATGCTTTCCTTTTATTAAAGGTCCTAGTCCTACTAGGTTAAGATCGGGAACGCCTCGGGGATAGATTGTTGTATGAAATAAGTTCGATATGGCATACTATTCATTCAAATAAGTGCAACTATAATCCTTATATTTGGCTAAAAGAATGCTTAAACCTTTGCAACTTCCGCAAATGTATTCGAATCGCTCCGAAACTCTTATGAATAACCTTATGGAGCCTAATGATGTAATTTATGGGGATGGCGACTTGACCCGAGGTGATAATCCGCAAGTCCCGAGACTTCCCTTATTTGATTTGTTTGATTCATTTCCGTACGATATGATTACATGCTTACATGACTTAAGGTCCGTTTGAAATGTCCCCGAATGATGGTTACGTTTTGAACACTCAAGACTATGAATGATACTAAATTTTTCGAGAATGACCCACGATGTATTTTTGGAAAAAATTGATAACTTAAAAGTGTGTACATTTGTATACTACTAAGATTAACTCGATACTTGTTTGAGTCCGATCCTAGTGTTCGTTATGTGGAATTATGTGGCGAGTCCTGAACTTACTTTAAATTTGTATATGTACATATTCCGCTCGTGCCCATGATTATGACTGCTTCTTTCATGCACCGGCCGGTTCTTGAGGATCCACTGTGCGCATTATGACACATTCGGGCAAGGAGCTCATGTATTTACGGTATATACAGACCTCACCATAGGGCCATACCGTATGTATTTATGATGTGATATGGGGGCCCGATATATTCTTATGATTTGATGTGTGTGATGTTGTGATGTGTTCGGAGATGTACGGGGATTTGAAAACTTCGGAGTATGATGTGTTGTTGCACCGCCGTCGTGGGTGACCATGTTCCCGAGTGTTTGAGACCTTATGCATGACTTTTATTTGCATTGTGTTTGCATTTCGCACCGGTTTGATCCGTTATTTCGTATTTGTTCCGTATCTTCCCGACTCCGGGTGATTTGGAAAACAAAGGAAACTCCGCTTTACATACTCGGAGTTTCTTTCATACCGACCCCTTTCTTCGGGTCTGCTTTCATGCCCGATACTACGGTCGGTTGGGCGATCCTCCGAGATAGGCTTCCCACTGCGTATTTTGGAGTGCTCCCCCGATCGGGAGCCCACATTTGGTATATATGTTTTGTCGTGACATACTCTCACCGACATTTGTGATCTTCTACACATCCCCCGTCCCGTCATATGTTCGTATGCTTAACTTTCGAGCTTGTGATGGAATACGTAGTCTATTAACGGGTTCATGGGTCCCTTTCGTCACCGTGATCTTTCTGCCTTAATATTGAGCCCCGCATGTTATCATATGGCCTATATGGCCCACATGTTTGTATGTATGCGTATGTCCGTCATCGATGTGCATTCCGCCGTCACAATTTTGATATCCTCCGTTTGTCGACTCGTAGTAGCATTCATTTCCAAACCTACTAGTCCTTTCAAAGTCATCGCCTAGTAGCACAAGTCCTTCCAATATGTCCTAATATGATCATTTGGTTCGTAAGTTTATTTACTATTTCACCACTCATTCCAGGGCAACTTATTCCTAGAGGGCGGGTCGTGACTTTATAGCTCGATTCCAACTTTTTTTATCGTACTTTTAACCCAATAATTTCAAAATGTTTTCCACTTGTATCTCATCTTCATCTTATTATTTGTATATCATCTTGTCCCATACTTTCCCATTAATCTTACTATCCCAAACCATCATAGAAATAATCTTTGTGATCTCCTAAATACTTATCCTCATATCCTATCGTATCATAGTGCCACACGGGGCTTTTTATATCCTCAAAAGTCCAAAAATATGTCACGATTTACCCCCTATGCACACTTTCTTGACCGGTGCCCCGAGCCGGGCACCCATACACGCTCATCCCTTTCAGCATACAAACGTTGCCTTACATAAAATGCCAATACCTTGCTTGGCTACACCTTTCGCATACAAACATATACTCGCCGTGCCGGCAAGGCTATCATAATATACATAACGTCCAAAGCATACATATACGTCGTCGAGCGTCATTCCACTCGCCGAAATCAAGGGTCAATGTCAAACATAACTTGGCTCTACGCATCCTAAGATGCCAAAAAGAGTACATAACCCACATCTATGTCTACATTTATAAATGTGGCGCGCTTGGCCGTAAACAGAATCATATGCGGACGGACACGACTTTGCGTACCTCGAATAAACATATTCATATACATCGGAAGTGTCACACCCTTAATCCGATAGGGTGTGATGGGCACCCGACCCTTACTTAGGGCCGAGCGAACCCTCTGACTGTCGTAGTACTCGTAGTCATAATGGGCCCTTAACCAGATCATGAATGCATAATGAAAAATTTTCAAAAAAACGAACATACTTTATATCCTTTCAAATCA
>NW_026713607.1:0-26990 GCF_029784015.1 Lycium ferocissimum | reverse complement strand
GCTGGAATATAAACGGGGGGATGCCCCCGATTTTCGACGGAATATAGAATGGTTTTTGGTTTGAAATTTGGAGCAAGTGTGAAATAAAGAGACTAACGTAAGCGTGAATCCCTTTAAATTTAGATTTATGAGTTCGGACGAATACGCGTAGCTAATAGGAGGAATGTATGTAAAGCACCCTTTCTTTCGTTTGGCATGTCTTAGTAAGTAAGTTATAACACGATCCTCGGGTAACTCTCTATTCTTATGATCCGGGCATGTTTACTATTCTTATCCATCTCTTAATATTGGTATTCTTAATGTAGTAGAAATATGATGTTATATCCCGTATTTTGAACAACGGGATAATATGAGCAAATTATGTTAAGTTATGGAAATACCATTCCGGACTAGAAGTCGGAATTTTCTTTAATCATGACCTTATTCTAATTAAGGCGGGTATACACTTTTCTTGGCTTGAAATTATTAAGTAAATATTTGGGGCCAAAATGAAACAAGGAAAAAAATTGGAAATCATTGAAGTTTGAAAGGTACATTCAAGTGGCCGGCCACCATAGTTGTGGGCCAAGCCACATGAATTATTTTTTTATGGTAAACTTTAAAAGATGACTTATCATCTTTCTCCTCATAATATTCTAGAAAAATCAAGAAATTAAGGAGAAGAGAAAGAAGAGCGACTCACGGAGTTTGAGGAGAAAAATCAAGACCAAGAAATTGCTTCCAAAAAAATTGGTTCTTGTGGCAAAACAACTAATTCAAGGGTGCTTATCAACGTGGGAAGTCATTGGAATCATTGGACCACTCGTCTTCATTCTTGGAAACTCTAGTGGACGTGTGAAACTGAAGAAGGTAAGGATTATTTCTCTTTCTTGCCATTGGAATGGTGTAGAGATGTTATAGCATGAGAACATGAATGAATTCATGGAAAAATTAAGGTATTGAAATGAACCGTGCACATTGAGTGTGCATGGTTCATGGCAACGTGCACGGTCATTAAAGCATGTTGGAATGGTAGCTTAGATCATATGTAGCATGTTTTCTTGTCGTTGTGGCGTGTTGAAATGAAAGGAATTAATTATGTGTGTGTGAGCATGAGGTGGCCGTATGTAGGCCATGAAAGGTGACAAAAATGAATTAAGGTTACTTAATGCGTTAGCGGTCGTCGTTGTTAATTCTATGTCGATAATAAGCGTTTGGTGGATTTAGTTAGCGTCGCCATGATTGCGGGCTGTTTTGGAAGTCATTGTGCTTGTATTGTAAATTTGTAATTAAGAAGGTAACATTACTAATGCATGGATTTGATAGTGTGAATTATGGAATTTGGAAGCAAGAAATGTGGAAGTAGTGTTCTCGGGTTGAATGGAATTCGGGTAAATTGGGCCATTGTTTAGATTATTTGGAAAATTGTACGTGCATTGCTTAGAATGTTATGGCATATAGTTTGGATGAGTTTGGACTATTATGGTTGTGGTTTGGTTTCTTGTTGGTTTGTTGTTGAAGCTCGCCGAGTTGGAATCTCGGGGGTTGGTGCATTTACGGGGAAATGCTTTGCCCGAAATTTTCATAGAATCTAGTGTTCATTTGGAATCGAATGCTTAAAGGCATATGGCTAATGTTGGTGTGCTTTGCGTTGTGTAGATCTTGGAATTGCCAAGGGTGAAGGCTAGGCTCGTTCACGATTGACTAAGGTATGTAAGGCATTGCTTTCCTTTATTCGGCATGTCCCGGAATAAGAGGCTATGCCCACGTCTTGGGGCTATCCCGTTCTTAAATCCAAGTCTAGATACGCGCTTGCTTGATCCTAAGGTTGAATTCCTTGTTGTGTTCAATATGATGTTCTTAAACTTTCAAATGAATGATTTTTCAAAGACTTGTGAAATTTCGACTACAAGAGGTCCCGAACTTCAAACGTCCGTAACTTTTGCATACGACCTCGAAACACCCCAAAATAATATGCATATTCATAAGGCCTAACTCTTCCCTACCCCTCGTAGTCGAAATGGCTCGGATGGAGGTCGGCACCCGTCCGTGGGACCCGCGGCCAATTATGCTACCTTTACGGATTTTTCGGAAAAAAAAAAATTGGAATTTTCTCCACTACAAATTTTTTTTTATACGGATTTCTTGATTTCCTAAGGAGTAACGTTTATGATTTTGATGCATATGATTACTCACGACTGCTCGTGCTATGGTCATTGCTTCGTTCCTCTGATCACGGGCCGGTTATGTTCGTGCGCGTTATGACATATTCGTGTGATCTTTGTGTTACGGTTCGCCGAGCTCCTCGCTAGAGAGCGCGGTTCCGTTATATGTGGTGTTATGCCGTGTTTGGTGTTATGGTTGGCTATGAGATGTTACGGGGATATGTCGGGTTACGGAGATATGAAACTTTCCGGTGCGATGCTGTGGTATGGCGCCACTGACAGGCGGGCGACCATCGTTCTAAGAGCCTTGCATGATTTTGATTTTTGTAATACTTTGATATTTTGTAAATCATGTTTCTTGTCTCGTGACGTGTTATTATGTTTACGAATCTTGCTTTACATACCAATTACCTATTTCGTCTGCCGACCCCTTTCTTCGGGGTCGCGCGTTTCATGCCCGCAGTACCGCCTGCTCGGTTGAGGACCCACCTTGCTGTGCCATCCATTCTCGCTTTTCCGGAGTGCTCCTTCTTCCGGAGCTTGCATATTTTGTATATGTTCCGCCGATACACATGTAAATTATTATTCGGGGGTACGGCGGGGCCCCGTCCCGTCATATGATTCCGTTATTCTCGTATGTGAGGTCCGTGGATGTGAGCGTGGGTTATGGCTATGTCCGTCAGATACCATGTGTATGTGGTCGCGATATGCATATACGTGATATGTTCTCGAGCGGTTCATCCGCCGGCGGCCCCCTTGCTTGCCCGCCTATGTATATGTATATGGATTTGGCCGGCCCCGCGTGGCCTTTGTTGGTATTGTCTGTGTACAGGTAAAGTTTGGGTTAGTAAGAGAAACAAAAGGAAAACTCGCCCAAATTTTTGTAAATATTTGAATTATGTTTTATCTTAACTTCTGGTACGTACGGGTGCCCAAGTAGGGCACTAGTCACGGCCTACGGGGTTGGGTCGTGACATATGATCCTTATGTCTTTGATATGATTGGATTTCAAATGTTGCATAAACGGTTTTGTTCCTAAAGGATCCTATGTCTAAAAATGTCCGTAACTTTCATAGATGGAACCCGATTGCTTTTGATATGTTCGCAAATTATTCTATAACGTATAATGACTCTAATTTTCATGGGCCGGGCCCCATTTGGTTTGACGCATATCCGTGGTCCCCGAGATTTTCCTTTGTACGGTCTAACGACTCTTTTTGAAAGAATTTGACATGGTTATCGTTTTAACTCTCGAGCGTCGACTACTTACTTATCTATTGAGTCTGTAATGATGATTTATGTGCATATGGTTTCTCACTACTCTGCTCGTGCATGCCTCAATGCATCTTTCGCGCAGTCCCGGCCGGGTATGTATTCGTGCACCAGCCACCGCATTGTTCACCGAGTCCCTCACTAGAGGGCCGGGTACGGTATATATATGATGATATGATGATGTGATGATATGGGGATGGCGGCCAGGATGGCATATGATGATTCTATTCACCGAGTCCCTCACTAGAGGGCCGGGTACGGTATATATATATGATATGATATGATGACATGATGATATGATGACATGCATATGATGATTTTTACTTACCGAGTCCCCTCGCTAGAGGGGCGGGACACGTTATGTATATGCATATGTACTACATGACATCGACATGCATGATTTATGTTTCAAGGGCAAGCCTTATGATTTCGATACTCCTGATTTCAGTGCGATTCTGTTTACTGTATCCCATGCTTTACATGCTCAGTACATATTCTGTACTGACCCCCCTTTCTTGGGGTCGCGTTTCATGCCACGCAGGTACCTACAGATGAGTAGAGGATGTTAGCAGAAGATATTCCAGCTAGATTGACGAGCTCCATTTCCTCCGGAGTGCTACCGAGTCAGAGTATTCATGTTGTGGCATCATGTTCTATGTTAGGGACTTTGCAGACAGAGTCATGTATAGTATATGTCAGTTTTGTAAGCGGCTCTATAAGCCGATGTATGATTATGCATTATATTACAGATTTCATATGGTTGTAGATTTTATTTGTTTTGAGAACGATGAAAAGCGTGTTGTTCTTGAAAAGCTTTTGTTATGCATTCTTGTCATGGTTTAAGGGCCCAGCATAATTATGAGTATAACGAGAGTCAGCGGGTTCGCTCGGCCCTAAGTAAGGGTCGGGTGCCCATCACGCCCTATCGAAAATTAGGGTGTGACAGCTAATTAGTGAAGTAATTAATCTTTTAATCCCACTTAATAATCTAATCATGGTTAATTAATCCCTAATCTTTATTAATATTTCCATACCAATTAAAATTTATAAGCAACTTGTGCATTAAAATAAAATCGGAGGTTAAAAGTCTCTACCTCGGATCCCAAAATAGTCTTGCCCTTAACTTGTCGCGATTAGCTTAAAATATCCCAATGTACAAAAATACGGGATATAACACTCCGCTTCAATTCTTTGGCTGGGTATGCTTCGAGCAAAAGATGGCGATATGGGTGACCGAGTGCATCGATTTGTGAGAGGCCTAGGGCCACATTTGATAGATAGGTGCTTGACTGCGTTCCTTCAGGACAACATGGATATTTCACGCATTCAGGCCCATGCTAAAAATTTAGAAGAAAGCCTACAACAACAAAGAAGTGCACGTGAGCATGATAGAGGGTATAACAAGAGGGCTAGATCTTCGGGTCCGATGAGTGAGTATAGAGGCGGGCACAGACAGTAGTTTTCGAGGCATTCAGGCCATTCTATGACTAGTGCGCCTCCACAGTTTTCAGGCCAGAGATTTGATAGGTCTACTCATTCCGGGCCGAGTCAGAGTTTTTTCGGTTCTCAGTTCAGGGGTAATTCGGGTCAGGCGAGGCCACCCGTGCCACGATGTTCCCAGCGTGGGAAGTTACATTAGGGTCAGTGCCGATTAGGTTTAGAGGTTTGCTATTCATGTGGTCGGCCAGGCCATATTATGCGTGACTTCCCTTCAGTTGGTGGTAGAGGTAGGACCCAGCCTTTAGGGTCTGTAGCTGGATCTTCATCATCTATATGCCCTATGAGACCAGGTTCACATGCGCCAGTCAGCCATGGTAGAGGCAGAGGGAGAGTCCCCAGTTCTAGCGGTCCTCAGCACCATATTTATGCTTTGGCTGGACGCCAAGATCTTGAGTCTTCTCCTGATGTTATCACAGGTATATTATCGGTATTTTCTCATGATGTATATGCTTTGATAGATCCGGGCTCCACATTGTCATATGTTACTCCATATATTGCGGGTCAGTTTTAGAGTCAAACCTAGGTCAATCAAACCTTTTGAGGTGTCTACACCCGTCATGAATCGGTAATAGCTAGCCGAGAGTATATAGAAGTTGTATAGTTGTGATTTGTGACCATCGTACTATGGTTGACTTACATGAGTTAAAAATGGTGGACTTTGATGTTATTATGGGCATGGATTGGTTGGCTTCTTGTTATGCCAATGTTGATTGTAGAATGAAAATGGTTTGTTTCCAATTTCCGGGAGAACCATTTTTAGAATGGAAAGGAAATACTGCGTCACCAAAGGGTAGGTTTATTTCCTATCTCAAGTCAAGGAAAATGATCACAAAAGGTTGCATTTATCATCTAGTTCGGGTTCAAGATGTAGAAGCTGAACCGCCAACTCTTCAGTCAGTCCCCGTGGTGAATGAATTTTCGGATGTGTTCCCGGAAGAGCTTCCAGGCCTCCCTCCAGAGCGGGAGATTGATTTTGCTATTGATGTGTTGCCAGACACCAAGCCTATATCTATTCCTCCTTATAGAATGGCTCCCGCAGAGTTGAAAGAATTGAAAGAGCAATTGAAAGACTTGCTTAAGAAAGGCTTTATTAGGCCTAGTTCATCCCCGTGGGGAGCACCCGTATTGTTTGTCTCAAAGAAAGATGGCTACTTGCGAATGTGCATTGACTATCGGCAACTGAATAAGGTGACGATTAAGAACAAATATCCTCTTCCGAGGATTGATGACATATTTGACCAATTACAAGGTGCCAAATGATTTTCAAAGATAGATTTGAGATTCGGGTATCATCAAGTGACAGTTAGGGAGAAAGATATCCCTAAGACAGCCTTCAGAATGAGATATGGCCATTTTGAGTTCCGTGTAATGTCATTTGGGCTAACTAATGCACCGGCAGTATTTATGGATTTGATGAACGATGTGTTCAGGCCCTTCCTAGATTTATTTGTGATTGTATTCATCGATGATATCTTGGTGTCTTCTAAATCCGAGGCAGAACATGCGAATCATTTGCGTACTGTCCTTAGAGTTCTTCAAACTCGAGAGTTGTTTGCCAAATTTTCTAAGTGTGAGTTTTGGTTGAACTCAGTGACATTTTTGGGACACATTGTTTCAGCCGATGGTATTCGGGTAGATAGCCAAAAGATTGAGGCCGTGAACATTTGGCCAAGGCCCACGACTCCTACGAAGGTTCGTAGCTTTTTGGGCTTAGCAGGTTATTACAGGAGATTTGTTGAAGGTTTTTCTTCTATTTCTGCGCCACTAACAAAGGCCGACCCGAGTAAATCAGTAAAGTTTCAATGGGATGACGTTGTGAACGTAGTTTCCAAGAGCTAAAGGATAGATTAACTTCGTTCTCCGGTCTCGACACTTCGTGATTGGAAGGTTATGTTGTTTATTATGATGCTTCAGGCATTGGGCTAGGCTGTGTGTTGATGCAACATGGTAAGGTGATCACGTATGCTTCAAGGCAATTACGAAAACATGAAAAAAATTATCCAACCCATGGTCTAGAATTGGCTGCAGTGATTCATGCATTAAAGATGTAGAGACATTATTTATATGGTGCTCATGTGGATATTTATACAGATCATAAGAGCCTTCCGTATATCTTCAAGCAAAAAGAGTTGAATTTGCGGCAACGACGATGGTTGAAATTGCTAAAAGATTATGATGTTGATATCCTATATCACACCGGAAAGGCAAATGTTGTGGCTGATGCTCTTACCGTAGATCCATGGAAAGTTTGTGTGATGTACGACCGCAGAAAGAGAAATGGCTCGTGCGCTCTGGGGCAGCTATCGGGCCTAGGAGTTCGAGTAGTGGACTCAAGTAACATGGGAGCTACGATTCAGAAGTCAGCAGTTTCGTCGCTAGTAGTGGAAGTGAAAGAGCGACAATACGAAGATCCCATGCTAATGCATTACAGAGATACACTCCCTTAGAAGGAGAAGTCATCATTTGATATCGCAGGAGACGGAGTTCTCCAATGCCGAGGCAGATTATGTGTTCCTGATGTGGCAGGATTATGCCACCAAATATTGAGAGAAGCCCATTGCTCCCGTTATTCTGTCCACCCCGGAGCAACGAAAATGTACCATGATCTTAAATCTATATATTGGTGGAATAGGATGAAGAAAGATATAGCGAAATTCGTAGCTCAATGTCCCAACTGTCAACAAGTGAAAATCGAGCATTAAAAGCCGGGCGGATTGTTGCAAACTATAGAAATTTCAACTTGGAAGTGGGAAGTAATTAATATGGACTTCATTACAGGCTTACCCCGTTCTCAACGTAAGTATGACTCTATATGGGTGATTGTGGATAGACTCACGAAGTCGGCTCATTTCTTATTATGGATAGATTCACGAAGTCGGCTCATTTCTTATCAGTCAGAACTACATATATGGCAGAAGCTTATGCAAAGCTTTATGTTAAAGAGATAGTGCAACTCCATGGTGTTCCAGTATCTACTATCTCGGATAGAGGGATTCAGTTTACAGCTAATTTTTGGAAGTTTTTCCAAAAAGGTTTAGGGACTCATGTGAGCCTTAGCACGGCATTTCATCCGCAGACTGACGGACAAGCTGAACGTACCATTCAGACTCTCGAGGATATGCTACGGGCATGTATGATGAACTTTGGAGGTAATTGGGATGATCACTTACCACTTATTGAATTTGCTTATAATAATAGTTATCATTCTAGCATCCAAAATGGCACCCTACGAGGCTTTATATGGGCGAAAGTGTGATCCCCAATTGGGTGGTTTGCTAAAGAGAGACTAAATTGATAGGGCCAGACTTGGTCCAGCAAGCCATAGAGAAAGTTAAGCTCATACAAGATCGGTTATTAGCAGCCCAAAGTCATCAAAAGTCCTATGCGGATAATCGTCGAAGGGACTTAGAGTTCCAAGTTAAAGATTGGGTGTTCTTAAAAGTGTCACCAATGAAGGGTGTAATGAGATTTGGCAAAAAGGGGAAGCTTAGTCCCCGGTACATTGGGCCTTATGAGATTGTGCGCAAGGTAGGCAAAGTGGCTTACGAATTAGATCTACCTCCTGATTTGGGAGTCGGTTCACCCACTCACGTCTTGATACTTCGAACGTGTTGGAGATCCTATTAGGATCTTGCCAGTAAATGATGTTCAAGTGACAAAAGAGTTGACTTATGAAGAGGTACCCATTGCCATATTTGATAGGCAAGTACGGAGGTTTAGAAACAAAGAAGTGGCCTCAGTTAAGGTGTCACACCCTAATTTCTGTTAGGGCGTGATGGGCACCCGACCCTTATTTAGGGCCGAGCGAACCCGCTGACTCTCGTAATACTCGTAATCATGCTGGGCCCTCAAATCATGACATAAATGTATAATAAAAGCTTTTCGAAGAACAATATTCCTTTCATCTTTATCAAATCAAATAAAATCTGTAACATACGAAACTTGTAACAAAATGCATAATAATACATCGGCTTACATAGCCGCTTACAAAACTGACATCTGATACACACGACACTCTGCCTCGCAAAGTCTCTAACATAACCCCGCATACCATAGCAAAAGCACTCGACTCGTCAACACTCCGGAGGAAATGGAGCTTCGCTAATCCAACGGAACATCTTTCACTCATGACCGGGTGTACTGCGTGGTATGAAACGCAGCCCCGAAGAAAGGGGGTCGATTTTAATATGTACTGAGTATGTAAAGCATGGAATACAAAGAAGGGATCATACCGAAGTAAAGAATATGGAAAATCATAAGACTTGCCTTTTAAAACATATATCATGCATGTCAATGTCATATAATCATAGAACAAACATATAGCGTGTCCCGCCCTCCTTAGTGGACTCGTAAGTAAAATCATCATGTACATATGCATCATGTCATCATATATATATATATATAT
Organism: Lycium ferocissimum; assembly: GCF_029784015.1. Classification (NCBI taxonomy): domain Eukaryota; kingdom Viridiplantae; phylum Streptophyta; class Magnoliopsida; order Solanales; family Solanaceae; genus Lycium; species Lycium ferocissimum. Next base: position 17,669 of record NW_026713607.1, on the reverse strand, counting down.
ATGTACCGTACCCGGCCCTCTAGTGAGGGACTCGGTGAATGGAATCATCATATGCCATCCTGGCCGCCATCCCCGTATCATCACATCATCATCATATCATATAACGTGCCCCGCCCTCAGGAGGGACGCGGTGAACAATACGCAAAGGAATTGCACGAATACATGCCCTGGCCCGGGACGCAGTGAAAGAAGTAGCAACAGCTCGCACGAGCAGCAGTAGTGAGAAACCATATGCACATACATCATCATCACGTACTCAATGGATAAGTAAGTAGTCGACGCCGAGAGTCAAAACGGAAATCATGTTAAGTTCTTTCAAAAACAAAGTCGTTAGGACTATATAAGGGAAGATCTCGGGGACCACGGATATGCATCAAACCAATCCGGGCCCGCCCATAAAAATTAAGATCATTATACGTTATAGAATCACTTACGAGCATATCAAAGCAATCCGGTTAAATCTATGAAAGTTACGGACATTTTTAGACATAGGATCTTTTACGAACAAAAATCTTTATGCAACCTCTAAAATCCAATCACACAAATGACATAAAAACCATAGTTCTATTACACTAAGAATATCATTGTTAAGAGATGAATAAGAATCATAATCATGCTCGGATCATGAGAGTGGAGTTACCCCGAGGCTCGTGTCATAGCCTACTTACCACTAAGACATGCCAAAGAAAGAAGGGATAAGCTTTACATACCTCGTCCGCTTCCTACGCTAATCCAAACTTAAGTCTCGGGCTGCCCACGATCTACAATAACATCATTATATACCAAACATTAGCTATAGATACTTAGAACTCCAATCCTAAACTAGCAATTTGTCTACAGAAATTCGGGCAGCATTTCCCTTATAAATTCAACATCCCCGAGAATTCAACTCGGCCAAATCTTCAACAACAATACCAACAACCATATAAACGACATCAATAATTGATTTCAAATGCATTCTAACATTAATAACTCCTTTCTACATAATTCGACGACATTCAATTACATTCAACTCAACTACATACTTTCAAGCTAACATCAACGCTCGCGAGTTCAAGTACTAATCCAAGATCATTTAAACAAGATCCAAGAACGCTCCAAACAATCCGCACAATATTCAAAGCAATCCAAACAATATACTACTTCACCCGAAATCCTCTAAGTTCAAGAAAATAATCAACAACACATTTCTTCCTTTCAAATTCATCAACTATACCAACAATTCACACATTGACAACATTATCTTCCATAAATACAAGAAACTATATTTAATTCACATTAGCTTCCAAAACAGTCCACTCACGATTTTATCTTCAACTTAATTCATTAAACCTTTATTTACATCATAGAATCCACAACACAACAACCAAAAATACAAAATAAAATTTAGTTCATTCCTTGTCACAAAACAGCCCATACTCGTGGCTCAACATCAACATACAAAGTTTCATGAATTTCATCCATTTCTACACACTATTCCCTCCGTTCTAATCCGTTAAAACTCTGAATAAACTTGTTAACAATGAAAAGGAACCTTAATCTTACCTTAAGTGTGCAGAACCCACGTCCACCCTCTTCTTCTTGGTTGATTTTTAGCTCAAATTGAAGGCAACGCGACGTACGACACTTTTCTCTTCGTAGGCTTCGACTTCGGGCGCGGATTTTGGTCAAAATTAGTTTTTCTCTCTAGGCTCTCCTCTCTCTTTTTCTCCAGAATTTTCTGGGTGTTTTGGTATGAAAAATGAGGAGAAAAGGCTGATATTTCATTTAAAAAGGTGTGGGTAATGGGCCTGACCCGGTTGGGCTCGGGTTGGGCCTACTGACCTTCTCGCCTTAAAATGTCCATATCTCCTTATCCCGATGTTTCCTGTAAACCCACGACCTATGTTTGGAAATATATTTCAATTATCTACAACTTTCATTTTGGGAGTTTTCCCAAATTCCAAACTCATAATACCGTTTTGGCCCTCAAGTCGTATCACCCGAAGACGTTTTCTTAAATCGCCCTTTTGGAGGGCTTACACTCATTTTTTGGCTTATGGGTCCTTCTTAGACTTTCTCAACTTCACATGTACCACCCATATATCTCTTCATGTCCTTTATAAAATCCCGACATGTGGGTCCCACCCTTAACACACGCCACTTTGGCCTTTCATGAAATTTTTATTTCAACTTCTAGCCCCTAATTTCCCTTAATATTCCATACCAATAAAATTCATAAGCAACTTGTGCATTAAAATAAAATCGGAGGTCAAAAGTCTCAACCGTATCTCGAACTAGTCTTGTCCTTAACTTATCATGGTTAGCTCGGATTATCCCAACGTACAAAATACGGGATATAACATCCTTCCCCCCTTTAGAACATTCGTCCTCGAATGTTCAACTAGCCTCGTATGGTCTTATAAGGATCTCGGGGGTTCCCTTTATTACTATAACATGCAGTCTCATCTACCAATCCTATTTCTTCTTCATCTCCTCTTTAGCTTCTCAAGTCATCTCCTTCCTGTTATTATTCCGCCACAATACCTTAGCAAAAGCCACGTCTTTAGTACGCAACCTTCTTACCTACGAACAATGTAATAAAGTCCAATACATCTCGGTTAAACTTCTCAATCTTGTCGATCTCATTACACCTTTCATGGGTGATATCTTCAAATATACCCACTCGCCAACTGAATTCTAAGTGTCGACGCTAATTGTCGTCATATGGTTTCCCCGCCGTTCGAGCCGGCTAATGGCCGTTCCCTACTTTAATTGCCATCGTGGTATCATCTCGAAAGAATTTGACGCATAAATTCACCTTCTTTAGTAGCCGGCCTAGTTCGATCATCTCGCTTTAAATCATCTTATAATCCCCTTTACTCTACTTGTAACATTCTAGGCACATTGTCTCGTGTCATTTCTTTATCTTTAATTCGAACTCTTCCATCGTCCCTATGCTCAGATCTTGTTCTCAACTTTCCGGTCACACATTATGTTACAACCTTTACGTGAATATACGAAGGTGCTCAAATTAGCCCAAGAAATACCTGAAGTGGTCTACCGATCTTTATGTTTTACTTGTCTTCGCCTCTACCTTACAACCGATATCGGGATAGGCCTTTGGTTCAACCATAGCCATGTTCTGTTTATCCTCGCACTAATTTATCCTCGGTAATTCAGCCTAAACCCTCTTACATCTTTCCTCAATGCACCCAAAAATCTCGTAACCATATTGTTATCGAATCCAAACTTTTCTCATTAAGTATTCGCTGTCTCATCCTTAGCATATAAATATCCATAGGTAACATAGCTACCCTTGTACGACCTGCATAAAGTATATTCCATCTTAGTTACGGTCTGTCCTTCTCCTAGTTCACTCTGCTCTACATATTCCTTCCGTCCTAACATTCGTCATACCTCATCCGGTCATACTCTTTTTCCCCTTCCTTACTCACTCCTTTGATGCTCTCACTTCCTACTATAGAGGTTTTCTATTTTTCTCCCTTACTACTTATAGGTCGCAGACAATTAGCGAACAACCTCTTATCGGCCACATCTTAACTCTAATCCAAAGACCGCTGTGTTACCTTTCGCAATGTCTCCGTAAGTTACTCGTTACCATTCCCTTGTCGTATTCTCTTTTAAGCCTCCGCTTTCCAATGTCATATCATTCAAAATCTCTACAATTAATTCTCAACACTATCTCTATTATCATCCTAGCTTCTACTTTTTTTTTTTTTTTTGCTGGCTTTTGGGTCTTACTGACTTGTCTCAACAATGAATCTTACCGTAGCCCGAGCATCCGTATCAAACATATTGTAGTGTGGTTGTCTCATCTGCACTTGCATCTTCGCACCCGCTTCTTTTAAGGTGTACTTATACTATTACCCAATTATACTTTGCCCTATGTCCGCATTTCCCAACCTCGATTAGGCGGCACTTTCTTTCTTTTCCAAATATCATTGTGTTAGTACTTCCCAAGCTTAACCTGTAGCGAAAACAGCATCAGCTTGCCCTGTAACATTTGTGCCATTCATTTTTCTTTTCACTTGAACTCAAGTTCGTCCGATCAATGCCTTCCATATACCGCTACGTTGATCACGTCGGAATACACATATCCGCTGATATAGCCATATACGGGATATAATATGCATGTCTAAATAAACATAATTACTACTATCCCGCTTACAAAATATTTCCAAACGCTATTCAAATTCACCCTAATTCTACACAATTTCGTGACGCACCTTCTTTCTATTCACCGGTCTAGTCCGCCTCGCCTACCCTACTCTTAAGGTTTCCGCCTACTCCGTATATTCTAATTTTCCCTTAGACTACTCTAACTTCCCATTTGGCTCTCCTGTGTCTAACTTTGTAGGAATTTAGTGCAAACTTCCTGCGGGTCACCCATCCCAAAATTGCTCTTACCTCCAAAGACGCTTAACTTTGGAACTCGATAAAATACGATGCTTTACTGCTAATATAATCGCGTCCGCCTCACCGCATGACCTTCATCACATAATCTGGAGTAAGTTGAAGTCTTGACAGATTTCGAAACATTCTCATAACACATCTCTTCCCGAATTAGAACGGGTCTCTTACTTTTCGGATTCCGCAATCACTATTTTAGCCCTTTTCAATTCTCAATATTCACCTTTCGTCTATGGATATGACTACTTTCCATCCTAGACTTCCAGATTCCCAAAGGTGAGAAACACACCTTGATCGCCGTTACCTATACATACTTGGTTATCGGCCTGATTTCTCGCCTCATTTTACCTCGTTCTTCATCCTTTCTATAACCGAGTCTTTCACAATCCCGTCACTTATAATACTCGTATCCTTGGCTACATGTCATGGTCTCTTACTACCGTTATCTCGCTTTTCCGTTTCGCACTTGCCTCTATATTCTAGCTACATAGATCACATCATAGCATAATACTTTCTCTAGGCTTTACTTATTTTCATAACAATCCCCCTTTATATTCACATTATATCTTATTCGTAATCAATCCCGTAATATAACACTTCTTAACCCTTTACCCTTTCTGATCAACTTTATCCTTAATATCTCACAAGCTGTCTTATCGATACATTCATATCCATCACAATCTTTTCTTCTGTACTCTTGTCTTAACCATACTACTACTTCTTTTAATTATAAGCTCGTCATAATTCAACCCCCGCTTATCAATTCGCCTGTGACCTTAAATAGCACTCCATCAAGGTTTGCAAATTTCTTTTCTAAATCATCTCAAAGATCACAAGCCCTTTCCAATTTCTTTTTTAACCATATCGATATCGACCTTCTAATTATTCTTATCCTCAATTTAGCAATTAACTTCTTCGATGTCACCGTACTCGTAGCTTAGCCGCATCTCACCATCACTATCGCACGACCTTTCAAGTCGTATTACAAACCTATATCTCGTTCTCTTTATTTCCAAAAAAATTTCGGTAGAGTTTCCTCTGTAATTGTTACCATCTCAAAACCTGTACACAGGGAATACCAACAATGCTTCACTGGCCAACATATATATACACATCATATCGTATCATGTACTCACACAGTATCCCAATATCATCAACAAAAAAATAATGAACCTACTCGTATGCCCAACTCAAACGGCACCCGTTACACTTTCTTGTTTACTTTCCTTTGATCTTCAACTTGTATTTCAATCGTACTTCGATATCTTACCCGACATATATCTTCATACCTTTGCTTTTTACCTTCGCGACTTCGTAGCTTCCAATATCGTTAATCGCTTTCTTCCGTCGATGCCTTTCCCGCTCGCAATCAAAAGTTAGTACGAGAAATCTCATCTCCTATGACTTGGCTCTATGGCACGATCTAAGAAGTGAAAGAAAAGTAACCATCCTAGATGCTCCGTAGCCTCCCGTTTATAAATGTGGCGCGCTTCACACCATAAACAGTGACTCTCATCGGACACGACTTTGCAGTACAACCCCTAGGACGAATCGCTTCGATACCAATTTGTCACACCCTAATTCTCGTTGTGGCGTGACGGGCACCCGACCCATAGGCCAAGCGAACCCGCCGACTCTCGTAATACTCGTAATCATGCTGGGCCCTCAAATCATGACATAAATGTATAATAAAAGCTTTTCGAAGAACAATATGCCTTTCATCTTTATCAAATCAAATAAAATCTGTAACATACGAAACTTGTAACACAATGCATAAAAATACATCGCTACAAACCGCTTACAAAACCGACATCCGATACACACGACATTGTCCGCAAAGTCTCTAACATAACCCCGTATACCATAGCAAAAGCACTCGACCTCGCAACACCTTCGAGGAAATGGAGCTCGCCAACCAAATGAACATCTTCTACCAACATCTTCTACTCATCCGGGTGTACCCGCGTGGTACGAAACGCAGCCCCCGAAGAGCGGGCCGCACGGGAATATGTACCGAGTATGTAAAGCATGGAATACAAGTAAGCGGGATCATACTGGCAGTAAAGAATATGGAAAATCATAAGACTTGCCTTTGAAAACATATATCATGCATGTCAATGTCATATAATCATAGAACAAACATATAGCGTGTCCCGGCCCCAGCGGACTCGGTAAGTAAAATCATCATATACATATGCATCATGTCATCATATATATATATATATATATATACCGTACCCGGCCCTCTAGTGAGGGACTCGGTGAATGGAATCATCATATGCCATCCTGGCCGCCATCCCCATATCATCACATCATCATCATATCATATAACGTGCCCCGGCCCTCTAGTGAGGGACGCGGTGAACAATGCAAAGGAAATTGCACGAATACATGAGCCCGGCCCGGACGCAAGAAAGTAGCAATGCCGCACGAGCAGAGTAGTGAGAAACCATATGCACATACATCATCATCACGTACTCAATGGATAAGTAAGTAGTCGACGCCGAGAGTCAAAACGGAAATCATGTTAAGTTCTTTCAAAAACAAAGTCGTTAGGACTATATAAGTGGGAAGATCTCTGGGACCACGGATATGCATCGAACCAATCCGGCCCGCCCATAAAAATTAAGATCATTATACGTTATAGAATCACTTACGAGCATATCAAAGCAATTCTGTCAGTTTATGAAAGTTACGACATTTTTAGACATAGGATCTTTTACGAACAAAAATCTTTATGCAACCTCTAAAATCCAATCACACAAATGACATAAAAACCATAGTTCTAGTACACTAAGAATACCATTGTTAAGAGATGAATAAGAATCATAATCATGCTCGGATCATGAGAGTGGAGTTACCCCGAGGCTCGTGTCATAGCCTACTTACCACTAAGACATGCCAAAGAAAGAAGGGATAAGCTTCACATACCTCGTCCGCTCCCTAGCTAATCCAAACTTAAGTCTCGGGCTGCCCACGATCTACAACAACATCATTATATACCAAACATTAGCTATAGATACTTAGAACTCCAATCCCAAACTAGCATTTTGTCTACAGAAATTCGGGCAGCAAAGATTCTATAAATTCAACATCCCCGAGAATTCAACTCGGTCAAATCTTCAACAACAATACCAACAACCATATAAACGACATCAATAATTGATTTCAAATGCATTCTAACATTAATAACTCTTTCTACATAATTCGACGACATTCAATTACATTCAACTCAACTACATACTTTCAAGCTAACATCAACGCTCGCGAGTTCAAGTACTAATCCAAGATCATTTAAACAAGATTCAAGAACGCTCCAAACAATCCGCACAATATTCAAAGCAATCCAAACAATATACTACTTCACCCGAAATCCTCTAAGTTCAAGAAAATAATCAATAACACATTTCTTCCTTTCAAATTCATCAACTATACCAACAATTCACACATTGACAACATTATCTTCCATAAATACAAGAAACTATATTTAATTCACATTAGCTTCCAAAATGAAAACCACACACGATTTTTTCTTCAACTTAATTTATTAAACCTTTATTTACATCATAGAATCCACAACACAACCAAAAATACTAAATAAAAGTTAGTTCATTCCTTGTCACAAAACAGCCCATACTGTGTGGGTCAACATCAACATACAAAGTTTCATGAATTTCATCCATTTCTACACACTATTCCCTCCGTTCTAATCCGTTAAAACTCTGAATAAACTTGTTAACAATGAAAAGGAACCTTAATCTTACCTTAAGTGTGCAGCCACCACGTCCACCCTCTTCTTTTTGGTTGATTTTTAGCTCAAATTGAAGGCAACGCGACGTACGACACTTTTCTCTGCCGGGCTTCGACCCGGGGCGCGGATTTTGGTCAAAATTAGTTTTTCTCTCTAGGCTCTCCTCTCTCTTTTCTCCAGAATTTTCTGGGTGTTTTGGTATGAAAAATGAGGAGAAAAGGCTGATATTTCATTTAAAAAGGTGTGGCTAATGGGCCTGACCCGGTTGGGCTCGGGTTGGGCCTGGCCCACTGACCTTTTTGCCTTAAAATGTCCATATCTCCTTATACCGATGTCTCCTGTGAACCCACAACCTATGGTTGGAAAGCTATTTCAATTATATACAACTTTTACTCTGGGGGTTTTCCCAAATTCCAAACTCATTGGCCCCTCGAAGTCAGATCACCCGAAGACGTTTTTTTAAATCGTCCTTTTGGAGGGCTTACACTCATTTTTAGCTTATGGGTCCTTCTTAGGACTTGCTCAACTTCACATGTACCACTCATATCTCTTCATGTCCTTTATAAAATCTCGACATGTGGGTCCCATCTTAACACACGGCCACTTTGGCCTTTCATGAAATTTTTTATTTCAACTTCTAGCCCCTAATTTCCTTAATATTCCATACCAATAAAATTCATAAGCAACTTGTGCATTAAAATAAAATCGGAGGTCAAAAGTCTCAACCTCGTATCCCGAACTAGTCTTGTCCTTAACTTATCATGGTTAGCTCGGATTATCCCAACGTACAAAATACGGGATATAACATAAGGTTTTATGGAGAAACAATAACCGAGAAGAGATGACATGGGAAGCGGAAGAAATTATGAAATCCAAGTACCCGCACTTATTTCAGCCCCCGGAAGAGATCCAGGATGAGACATCAAGATCATGAGGTATGTATGTTTTTCGTTTTATGCATTTAGTCGTGTGTGGCCAAACTCTATTGCTATTATGTTGTGGCCCCGTGCGCATTATTATTATGGGTCATGTTGTGATAGGACGGTAGTGCCATATTACAGAAAAACTCTGGCAAAATTTTTATAGAAGCCCCGAGGACTTAACATTCGAGGACGAATGTTCTTAAGGGGGGAAGAATGTTACACCTCGAAAAATTATCCGTTAATGCATGTTGAATAGACTAATGAAGAGCACGAAGTATACGTATTGCAATAAGTAAGGAATGACATTTGATGACCCTAATCGAGATTTCAAAGACGTTCATGTAAGAGAAAGAAAGTTTGCCAAGAGGCAACGCATACGATAGGTATCGGAAAGGATTTACGAGTAACAAGTTAATAATGATTAATGAGGCTTTGGAGAGTTATAACATCCCTTAGATTGGTAATGAGGTAATAAACAAGTTGTTAAGAAGGTTTCATATGATCGAGATCAAACGAGCCGAGAATGAATTGAAGAATCGGGTATTATACGCCCAACATACTAGCCATATAAAGCATACCGGCCGTATGTTTGGTCGTATAATCACCCCAGCATTAGCACACCTCATCGGACCAAATCTACTGTACGACATACAACAAGATAATTTATACGGACCGTATGTCGTCGGTAGAAAATGGCTTCGGACAGATTGAGTATTATTAATAAGGGGTCCAAGTTATTTTATTTTTATTTCCCCTTCACTCCCTTCTCTCTAGAACACTCTAGAATATTTCTCCACACTTCTTCCATAAGAAATCAAGAGATATTAGTGATCAACTTTATCAAACCAAGTGAATCAAGTGTAAGAAACTCATTAAAGTTCATCCAAGACAAGAAATCCAAGTGGAGATGGAACTAGGGTTTTGTTCAAAAGTGTTTCCACCCAAGGTTCATTCCTACACCATCTAAGGTAAGTTTTATGACTTAGATTGTAGAAGAAAATAGAAAATGGGTCATGAATGTGGGAATAGTGATGTTTGTGAGTAGTATCTTGGGTTGATTCATGATTCTTGATATGTTGTGATTATAGTTATGCTATAAATGATGTTAAGAACATGGGATAGACATTGTACATGAGTGAATATAATAGTGTGCTATGACCATGGATATGGATGACTTGAAATGAATGGAGGAATATGGATAATGTAGGTGAATAGACTATTGTTATGATGTTGTGAACGTTATTATTTATGTTTGGGAGTTGATATATGATATGGAGGAAGTTGTATATACAAAGGAGATGCTGCCCAATTTTCTCTAGCTTTAGTCATGTATGCTAAGCTATCGATTTTCTAATGTTAGTATAACTCTAATGAAGGTAGAAACGTGAGCATTGAAGGAGAACGTTCAAGCGATAGAATAGTTAAACGAAAAGGTATGTAAGGCTAACCCTTCTTTCGATAAGCCATGGTTCTTTGGCCATATATCTATTCTTTCATGAGCCTATGACGTCCTCCAAATGATTCTATCTTTAAAAGCTATTAAGCTCATGATTCTCAATATGTTATGATTGTACTAAATTTCTTATATGATGAGTAATCCTCTAGGGATAGATGTAATAAACGACGATAGTAATGATGCTAAAGGTGCTTATGAGCCTTTATGTATATGTGTCTATGTATGACTATTATGAAACCCCGAGCTTATATGGTTGGGTAGAATATATATATATATATATATATATATATATATATATATATATATATATATATATATATATATATATATATATATATATCGCGCGCGAAGCACTTGGTAAGGATAACCCCCGAGCTCTCAGTAGGCTGTGTATGTATAACCCTGAGCCTTGGTAGGGCCAGGGATGTGAAACACCGAACCTTTATGGTCGGGTATGCTATGTATATGATATGGATATGTATGTGATATGAATATGAATACGAATATGCTATGAATATGAAAATGGATACGAATACAGATACGGATATGGATGTATGTACACGGTTACGCATTAGAAATGGAAGGTCCCTATGAAAATCAAGTAAGTGTTTATGACGATGATACTACTATCTCCCATCTTATGCTATTTCTTATGTTGTCTATTATGCTTTCATAATGATGTTGCTCATGCTTTATATACTCAGTAAATTCTTCGTACTGACATCTTTTTGTTTGTAGACGCCGCGTCATGCTCCGTACTTGTGAGACAAAGGATCCATAGCTTTATTACCGTGAGCATAGAGGAGCTCCATTTCATTCGGAGCCAAAGGTACTTATTCTTTGTATACATACTTTATGGGCATTGGACTATCCCGCCTATATGATACGAAATACTCCTCCCCAGGGCTCGTAGACATGTGTATATGGTTAGATGTATTTGGCCTTGTCGGCCCATATTTTGGATATCATTTTGTTAGTGTCACGACCCAACCCCGTAGGCCGTGACTAGTGCCCGAGCTGGGCACCCGTACACACCCATTAACCAGAATCAGCATACAAATAGCTTATACATATACAAAGATCAGACGTCGTCTCCAAAGTGTCGCATGTACAAATATATATCACGAGGAAGTCGCAAGGCTATCATAAAGCACAACGTCCCAAAACATATACAAATACGCAAGCCGACAAGGTCGCCGGCGAATGGGACTGCCCCAAAACATAAATCATATGAACACAACTGAACAGTAACTATTCATAACCCACATATATGTCTACGGACATAACCTTAAAAGGCACAATGTAATCATATACGGGACGGGCCCCGCCGTACCCCCGAATAGACATATGCATATACATACAACAAAAGGGTCTCGTACCAAAATATGGGCTCGAACAAGGGAGCGCTCCAAAGTAAAGGATAGGTATCCTAGATCGGCGGATCACCAAAGTGGTGTACGTACGCGGCGTACGAAACGCAGCCCCCGAAGAAAGCGGGGTTGGCACGAAATATATCGAGTATGCAAAGCATGAAATACAAAAACAAGATCATAACCTAACAAGAAGTACGGAAAGAAATAAGTACAATATCCAAAATACCAAAATATTTACTTTTGAAACACAAATCATGCACGGTCATGGAACATACGAGTCGCCACCCTCGTCTTTGGCGCCATAACACATCATACTCCCGAAGATTTCATATCTCCGTAACTCCAAAGATATCTCCATAACACATCATAACGCCATAACACATCATAACACCATAACACATCATAACACCAAAATATAAGCGGTACCCGGCCCTCTAGCGAGGGACTCGGTGAACCATAACACATCATACTCCGGAATATAACATAGTGCGCACGATGACATAACCGGCCCGGGACTCGGCGAAAGATGTAACAACAGAATGCACGAGCAGAGTCGTGAGTAACCATATGCAAATAAATCATCATTACAGACTCAATAGATAAGTAGACTAACCATACTCGGGGGTCGGGATGATAGCCATATTAAGTTCTAGCCAAATGCCACTAGAACTACGTTAAGGCGGATCTTAGGGATCGTAGACATGTATCATACCAATCCGAGCCCGCCCATGAAAGTTACGGCTTTACTCATTATGGAATCTTCTACGAACATATCGAAGCGATCCGAGCCCGTCTATGAAAGTTAGGGACCTTTTTTGACATAGAATCCTTTAGGAACAAAACTCTTTATACAACATTTGAAATCCAATCATACAAAAGATATAAAGACCATAGTTTGACTATATTAAGAATGCTAACATCAAGAAGTGAATAAGAATCGTAGACATGCTCGGATCTTATGAATAGAGTTACCCCGAGGCTTGTATCATAGCTTACTTACCACTAAGACATGCCAAAAAAAGAAAGGGTAAGCTTTACATACCTCGTCCGCTTCCTAAGCTAATCCGAACTTAAGTCTCGGGCTTCCCAAGATCTACAACAACGTCATTAGATACTAACATTAGTTATAGGCACTTAGGAATCCAATCCCAAACTAGCACTTTATCTACAGAAATTCGGGCAGCATTTCCCCTATAAATTCAACAATCCCGAGAATTCAACTGGGCCAAATCATCAACAACAATACCAACAACCATACTAACAACATCAACAATTAATCCAAAATACATTCTAACGTTAGTAACTCTTTTCTACATAATTCGACAACATTCCATTCACATTCAAATCAACCACCTACAATCAAGCCAACGCCAATGCTCACACATTCAAGTACTAATCCGAAACCATTCAAACAAGACTCAAGAACATTTCAAACAATTCGCACAATATTCAAAACAACCCAACCAATATACTACTCCACCCGAAAACCTCCCCCAACTCAATAAGAACAACAACAACACATTCTTCCAAATTCATGAACTACACCAACAATCCACAAGTTAACAATATCATTCTCATAAATATAGAAACTACATTCAAATCACGTTGGCTTCTAAAACAGCCCACAACAATTACAACTTCAACATGAATCATTAAACTCTCATTATCAACATAGAATCCACAACAACAACAACCAAAATACTAAATAAAATTAGTTCATTCCTTGCCATACAAAAATGCATTCTATTCGGCCACCACCCCAACATACAAATTTCATGATTTTCATCCATTTCTATACACTACAACATGCACAAACCATCCATAACATATGAAAAAGATTAAACCTTAACTTTTTCACTTAACTCCACAACTTGGCTAGTGGTTGGTGCTTTGCAAAAACGAATGGTTTGATTGTTCCAACAACTATCTCACGCTTAACAAGGACCCTCCAATTGGTTGGAATCGCTAGAAGAAAATATTTTTTTTGATCAACTTTCCAAGGTTCTTGTCTGTTAGGGCCATGGCCGAATGGCTTCTTTTTTTCTCCAAGTTTCTAAGGTGTGAAAAAGATGAATACTAGTCTTGCTTGTCATCTAATGTGAGCATATATAATTATCCAAAGTGTGACCATACCCACTGGCACGGCTTGGATCAATCAAATTTTGCCAAGCCAAGGGAACCCACCTATGCCACACGGCCAACTTGGCCTTGTTTCATGAATTATTAACTTTTCATAATTAACTTTTTACCCCAAATTTTTTTAATATTTCATGCCAATAAAATCATAAATAACTTGTGCCTTAAAACAAAATCGAGGTTAAGAGTCTTTTACCTCGTATCCCGAAAATAGTCTTGCCCTTAACTTATCATGGTTAGTTCGGATTATCCCAATGTACAAAATACGGATATAACAATAGCCTCGCTTGGCTTATGTACATTTATACGGGCATCGTTATCGACGGATATATATGTATTGTTGCCCAATGGGATTAGTATGAATAATGGATGGAAAGTATGATTTAGCCACAGGCTGTGGCTCACCTAGATGTAAATGTGAAAGTATGATAAGAGGCACCCGGGTGGGTTAGCACCGGGTGCCCGTCGCAGTCCTCTGGTTGGGTCGTGACAAAGGGAAGGGTTCGCCCACCAGATAGGATAGTGTGGGTGCCCGCACGATTTGCGAGTTGGTATCAAAGCCCTAGGTTACCAGTCTTACAAGTACAAGAGCAATGTGTAGTAGAGTATTGCGGATTGGTAAGATGAGCTCCGAACTTATCTACGAGAGGCTATAGGACATTTAGGAAACTTCCAATTCTTTCATTCATTTTATGCTGCTTTATTCAAATTGGTATGTAGAAAGTTCAAATTGGTATCTGACTTCACTTCTATTCTCTCATAGATGGTGAGGACACGTGCGACTATTACAAGGGATGAGGTGCCCGCTGCTAGGGCCGGAGCATGAGGTCGAGGTCGAGTGAGAGTCCATAACAGAGGCTATGGTGTAGCATCGACCTAGGGTGGCCCCGTGGGTCAGGGTTGGACCCAAGCCGTACCGCATCTCGAGCCGAGGTCCAACACGAGCTGAAGCTCCATGGATTTATAGTAGCTAGGACTAGCCCAGGGTCAGCCCTAGGTAATGTCTACTCCTGTACTCCAGGATGCCATGGTTGGCATCTTGAGCCTTTTTTAGGGTTTGCATCAGATAGGCATCTTCCCAGCTACTCCAAGAGAACCTCACTGTAGCTTTAGAACAACACCCCGAGCAAGCATCGACCCGACGGGCATAGCTCCTCGTGCAAAGGTTCCCAGGCTAACGAGATCCCAACATCTATATTCACTCCTAGACCTGTTGCCGGTCCGACTGTGATCATTGAGGAGCAGGATTTGTTTGGTAGGTTCATCAAGATGAGGCCGCAGGAATTCTTTGGGACCTCTGGAGAGAATGATTATAAGTTTATTATTGACAGTCATAAGAGGCTTCACAAGCTTGGTATAGTTCATTCGCATTGGGTTGATTATGTTTCCTTCAAGTTGTGTGGGGACGCAAAGATGTGGTGGAGTTCCTATATTGAGTGTCGACTAGCTGGGTCACCTCCTTTGACTTAGATCCAGTTCTGTCAGGTGTTCTTGGAGAAGTACGTCCCTCGTACTTTGAGAGATAGAAGGAGAGATGAGTTTAATGACTTAGAGCAGAGAGTTTTGTTTTTCACATAGTATGAGGCCATATTTCATTCCTTGGCTCGTTATGTTGTTCGCTAATCCCCACCGAGGCAGAGAGGGTGACGAGGTTCGTGGCTATTGGTTTTTCATTTCCTGGGGCACGTGGGTTGATCATGTTGCGCGTAGGCCGAGTCCGCTAGGATTCGAGCTCATGGTGGGGGCAATGACAAGCAGGATCCGCCGCCCTCGGCGCGTAGCTTCTACTTAGACGCGGGCCAATCGGGCAGGGGATGATCAAAGCATTATTCTCGTCTGCCCCATCTCTTCGTATTATCACCGGTGGCCCCTCCGGCGTAGCGGGACTTAGTAATGCACAGACTTCTCGAGGTTTCTATTCTCGACCTTCAGACCGTGGTAGGTATTCTGGTTCTTCACCAAAGGCCAAAACATGTGTCCAAAGTTTAGGTTTTTTTTTTTTTTTTTTAGTGTGGTAACCCCGGGCACTTCGCTAGAGAGTGTCCCAGACGTAGACTGACTAAGGCCCAACAGGATTCCAGGTTTCAGACCCCTAGGACTCCAGCACCTTCAGTTAGCCGAGGTGGATCTACCGGCAGAAGTGGGTCATAGCCTAACAAAGGCGGATATCAGTCCGAGCAAAGTGGCCATCAGCCCGGCAGGGGCGGTTCATAGTCCGTGAAAGGGGGAGCTCAGTCTGGCCAAGGTGGTCGGGGAGGCACACAGTTCGATGATGGACGAGTTCATTACCGTGCCTTTCCCAGGAGACCAGAAGTGGAGGCTTCCGATGTAGTCATTACAAGTACTATTTCAGTTTTTCATCAAGCAGCCTCGGTATTATTTGATCCAGGGTCTACATTCTCATATGTGTGTACATATTTCTCTACTGGTTTGGATATGGCTTGTGATATTCTTGATATTCCCATACATGTTTCTACTCCGATCGTGAGATCTCCTGGTAGGGGGCAGTAGACGTAGGCTTTACATCGGGTCATGCATGGTTACTTTATAGTGCTATGATATATGGGTAGACTCTGTGATCCTTAGTATGGTAGACTTTGATATTATATTGGGCATGAACAGGTTATCTCCTTACCATGCAATTCTAAACTGTCATGCCAACATAGTCACGTTAGCGATGCCAGGCATTTCGAGATTAGAGTGGAAGGTACTCCTAGTCTTGCTCCTAAGAAGATTATAATGTTCCTTCGAGCGAAGAAGTTGGTGGATAAAGGGTGTCTAGCCTACCTAGCTCATATTCGGGACACGGGTGCAGATACTCCTTCCATGGAGTCTATTCCTGTAGTTAGCGAGTTTGCGGAGGTCTTTCCACAGATTTGCCCGGTATGCCACCTGACTATGATATTGACTTTCGTATCGACTCGGGAGCCCGACACTCGTCCTTATTTCTATTCTATGGTTCTAGTTAGAGTTGAGGGATTTGAAGGAGCAATTGCAAGACTTGTTGAGTAAAGGGTTCATCTGACCTAGTATTTCCCCTTGGGGTGCTCCTCTATTGTTCGTGAAGAAAAAAGATAGTTCTATGCGGATGTGTATCGATTATCATCAATTGAGCAAGGTTACCATTCAGAACAAGTCTCTGATACCCCGTATTAATGACTTATTTGATCAGCTTCAAGGTGCGTCGGTCTTTTCTAAGATCAACTTGAGATCGGGCTACCACCAGTTGAAGATTAGAGCCGAGGATATTCCAAAGATAGCCTTCAAGACCTGTTATGGCCATTATGAGTTCTTGGGTTATTTCATGAATGGTATCTTCAAGCCTTATTTGGATTTGTTCGTGATTATTTTCGTTGATGACATATCGATGTACTCTCATAGTAAGGAAAACCAACAGAAGCATCTCGAGATAGTCTCTCGGGTTATCGGAAGAGAAGAAGTTTGTATGAGTGTGCTTTCAAGTGTGAGTTATGGATCAAGCTCAAAGGAATTTTTGGACATGTTGTTCAAGGATATTATTATGGTTGATCCCAAGAAGACGAGGCAGCTTCTGAGATTGGACTAGACCTTTTCGGAAGGGGTTTTGGGGAAACCAATTACACTGGTTTGTGAAGGGG
>NW_026713606.1:0-22485 GCF_029784015.1 Lycium ferocissimum | reverse complement strand
TTTTCATTTCTTGGGCCCAATAAGCTAAAATTCTCATTTCAAAATTTCCGAAATAAATTTCCAAAATTCCAATTTTGCCCTTAGGCCTTATCCGGTGTTTTCACGTTCAAATTTCCATAACCGGCATACACGTACCAAGAAAAATCCAAATTTGGCCTTATTTCTCACAAGCCAAAATTATGTTCAAGTTTTCCAAATATGCGAAAATGCCGGATATAACAACTAGTCATGGCCTACGGGGTTGGGTCGTGACACTAGCCTAGGAGTTCGAGTAGTGGACTGAGGTAGTATGGGAGCTATCATTCAAAATGCAGTGGTCTCGTCACTAGCAGTGGAAGTGAAAGAGCGTCAATATGAAGATCCCATGCTAATTCATTACAGAAATATACTCCCTCAGAAGAAGAAGTCATCATTTGAGATTTACGGAGATGGAGTTCTCCGATGCCGAGGCGGAGTTATATGTTCCCGATATTGCAGGATTACGCCACCAAATATTGAGAGAACCCCATTGTTCCCATTATTCTGTTCACCCAGGAGCAACGAAAATGTATCATGATCTTAAATTTATATATTGGTGGAATGAGATGAACAAAGATACAGCGGAATTCGTAGCTCAAAGTCCTAACTGTTAGCAAGTGAAAATTGAGCACCAAAAGTCGAGTGGATTGTTGCAAGCTATGGAAATTCCAACTTGGAAATGGGAAGTAATTAACATGGACTTCATTACAGGCTTACCCCGTTCTCGACGTAAGTATGATTCTATATGGGTGATTGTTGATAGACTCACGAAGTCAGCTCATTTCTTACCAGTCAGAACTACATATGTAGCAAAAGATTATGCAAAGATTTATTTTAAAGAGATAGTGCGACTTCACGGTGTTCCAGTTTCTATTATCTCCGATAGAGGGACTCAGTTTACAGCCAATTTTTGAAAGCCTTTCCAAGAAGGTTTGGGGACTCAGGTGAGCCTTAGCACGACATTTCACCCACAAACGGATGGGCAAGTTGAACTTACCATGCAGACTCTTGAGGATATGCTACAGGGACGAATGTTCCTAAGAGGGGGAGAATGTTACACCTCGTAGTTTCGTTCGTTGAGATTCGTTAGGGATTAGTTGTCCTAATCGTGGAAACTGGAGTTACCTTAGGATATATGAGATTATATATTATCCCATATTATGGTTATGGGGGGTTTAAGCCCATGAAATAAGCTATGGAAGGATTTAAGAAAAAGCAAATTAATGAATGGAGTTTGTCGGAACTTTGGGAAAACTTGGCAAAATTTTCGGACATGATTTTGGTCCAAATTGGGGGAGGGATAACTCCTAGAATATGAGAAGTTTTGCTTTATCCAAATTGAATTTCATCCAGTCTAGTTTCCAACGCAACAAACCGATCGTCAATGTGACGTCGGAGTAAAAAGTTATGGGTGTTTCAAGACAGACTGTCTAAGCAAAAAATTTCTGCGGACCATTTGACGGCCCGCAGGAATTTTGACGACCCGCAAAAAATTCTGCGGCCCGTCAAACTGCACAAGCCCAGCATAAAATGGTTACAGTGAACCATATTTGACTGGACAGTTCTACGAACCATTTTGACGGTTCGTAGGAATTTTGACGGCCCATGAAAATGGGCGCAGAATTGCCCGACGGGATTTTAAGTTCCACTTTATATATTTCACTCCACTTCATTTGGATATTTTATTTCACCAAATTAGATCCAAAAGTTCTCTAAAAACCCACTTTTCAACTCCATAAACTAATCCAAGCCAAAATCCAAGAGAGATTAAATATCAAGAGGCAAGAATCAAGATACCCATGTGTTAGAAGTCTTGCTAGGGCTAGTAGACTCTAAGAATTCTTTGGATATTGAAGCTAGGGTTTTCGTATAAGTGGATAGCTTGCTCCAAAGCTCATTCTTATGACGTAAAAGGTTAGTTTTCATACTTATTACATGTTATCAAGAATGTTTAGTTGTTGAACAACTTGGGTAGAGGAAGAAAGTAGAAAATGAGTTCTAAATGTAGTTTTTATGATGTATTTGAGTAGTAAGCTAACTTGAGTTATGATTCTTAGTATGATATGGATATAATCTTGCTATGCAAGGTAATAATGGTGATGAAGAAGCATTATATGAAAATGCGCTAAAATGGGGATGAAGTTGCTAGCCTAAGTTGAACATAAGGATGAATTTTGAAGGCTTAATGAAGTGTGTTCACTTGATTATGATATTATGAGTATATTATGGATGTTATTGTGGTTGTTGGGAGTTGTTTTGTGATATGGTGGAAGTTGATGAAATTGGGGAAATGCTGCTCAATTTTCATTAGATCATGAATTATTCTAGTTTGAATTTAAGAGCATCATCAAGGCTTAAACGTGGTATGAATCCTTCTAAATGTATATTATTCAAGCTTCAACGTTGAACACTAAATAGTTAAGAAGTCGAAGAGGTATGTAAGGCTAACCCTTCTTTCATTGAGGCATGGTTCCCTTGCTATATGTATCCTTTCATGAGTTCCATAATGTCTTCCAAATGACTCTATCTCTAAGATTACCAAAGCTTACGATTCTCGATACGCTCACAATTCTATTGCCTCTTTTATATGATAGTTGATCCTCTAAGGATAGATATAACGAAAATGATGATGTCAATGATGACGATGATACTCATGAATTCCTACATATACAGATTTAAGTATGTATGACTATTATATGACACCGAACTTATATGGTCGGGTCTGTTGTCTATTGCGCGCACACCACTGCAGTTAGGTACGGATAACACTGAGCCTTGGTAGGGCCAGGTATGTATGACACGAAGCCTTGTCATGGCTGGGTATGTGAGACCACCGAACCTTCATGGTCGGGTATGCTATTGATACGAATAGGTAGTGAAAACGGATATGAATATGGATACGGATATGGATATATATATACATATATATATATATATATATATGTATGTATATATGTATGTACACGAGCACGCATTAGAAATGGAAGGTCCTTATGAAAGACAAGTAAGTAGTTACGATGATGGCTACGATATATATATATATATATATATATATATATATATATATATATATATATATATATATATATATATATATATATATATATGTACACGAGCACGCATTAGAAATTGAAGGTCCTTATGAAAGACAAGTAAGTAGTTACGATGATGGCTACGATCTCCTTATTTTCGCATCTTATGCTATTCCTTATACTATCTCTTATGCTCCTATTATGATGTTGATTATGCTTTACATACTCAGTACATTATTCGTACTAACTTCCTTTTATTTGTGGACGCTGCGTCATGCCCGCAGGTGGACTGGGAGAAAGGCTTGATTCGTATATTTCTTTTCAGGGACTACATAGAGGAGCTCTATCTTATCCAGAGCTACAGCTTTTGGGTATTATTCTTCTGTGTACATACATATGGGCATGGCGGGGTCCTGTCCCGCCTATATGATGTTACATACTCTCCTTAGAGGCTCATAGACAGTTGTGTATAATTAGATGTCTTTAGCCCTGTCGGCTTATATTTTGTATATCATTTTGATAGCCTCGTCGGCTTACGTATATTGATATGGGTATAGTTGTTAATGATGATATGAATGCGTTGTTGCCCAATGAGATTATCATGAATGATGGATAGAAGTTACGACTAAGCTATGTCGCTCACCTAGATGTAAATATAAATATACGATAAGTGGTGCTCGGGTGGGTTAGCACCGGGTGCTCGTCATGGCCCTCGGGTCAGGTCGTGACACAAGCTTTCTTCTTCCATCTTGAACTCCACAACTTCATCAATAGCATTAAACAAATCAATCACTGAAATGCTCTCGTAAGCACTTGGTAATTTCATCCCCTTGCTCGCCTGAAAAGTAGCTTCTTCACCGTTGACTCAGAATTTTATTTCATTCTTTTTCGAATCCATAAGAGCTCTTCACGTTGCAAGGAAAGGTCTCCCCAGAATAATAGAAATATTCCGATCAACAGCAATGTCAAGAATCACAAAATCAGCGAGCAACATAAATTTACCAACCCGCACAAGAACATCATCAACCACGCCAACCGGCCACTTAATAGATTCATTAGCCAGCTGTAATCTCATAGTAGTCGACCTTGGCATCACCAAACCTGATTGCTTATAAATATCAAGTGGCATAAAATTTATACTCGCCCCATTGTCATACAGAGCGTGAGCAAAATCATGATACCCAACAGAACAAGGAATGGTGAACATCCAAGGATCTCCCTTTTTCTGGACAATAGTTGTTGAAAAATGGAACTCACAGTATGAGTCAAACTCACGGTTTCATATTACACCGTCTTATTCTTGGTCAATAGGTCTTTGAAGTACTTAGCTGTTATATCCCGTATTTTGTACGTCGGGATAATCCGAGTCAACCACGATAAGTTAAGGACAAGACCATTCTGGGATACGAAGTCGAGATTTTAACCACAATTGTGTTTTAAGACATAAGTGTTCATGATATTGTGGTATGGAATATTAAGGAAAGTTGGGGGTTGAATGTTATTTTTAGAAAGTAATTAGTTCATGAAAAAGAAAAAAAAAGAAAAAAAGGAGGGCCATGTGGCCGGCCACCTTGGTGTGGGCCATGGCCACATGGTTGGCTAATACATGTAATAAAAAGATGACTAAGTCATCTTATTTCATCATCTTTACCTCTTGGAAAATTCAAGAAGCTTGGAGAAAAAAAAAAGAAGAGAGAAAGAGAGTGAGGAGTGTTCGGCCATGGCCATAGAAAATTGAAGACCAAAAAATCCTCTTCAAAAAAAATATTTTCTTCTAGCAAATCAAGCAATTGGAAGGTCCTCTACAACTTGGAGTAGTTGTTGGAACAAACAAGGCATTCAATCTTGCAAGAACAAACTTTAGCCAATTTGAA
Source organism: Lycium ferocissimum (assembly GCF_029784015.1). Classification (NCBI taxonomy): domain Eukaryota; kingdom Viridiplantae; phylum Streptophyta; class Magnoliopsida; order Solanales; family Solanaceae; genus Lycium; species Lycium ferocissimum. The sequence goes on along the minus strand of NW_026713606.1, from coordinate 17,561 downwards.
GAATCAAGTGAAGAAGGTAAGGTTCAATCTTTCTTTTTATATGTTATGCATGGTTGGTGTATGTTGTGAAGTGTGGAAATGAATGAAATTCATGAAAATATGGATGTTGGAGTGGAACCGTGGGTGTATGGGTTTGGCCGTGTAGTGTGTGTGCTATGTAGGAGTAATGAATTAATTGTATTTAGCATGTTTGCATGTTGTTGTAGTGTGTAGAAATGGATGAAATTCATGGAAGTTGTGTGTTGAAGTGATGGCCGAAAATGGATGGTTTTGTATGTTAAGGAATGAACAAATTTTATGTGGTATGTTAGTTGTTATCGTCATAGATTCTATGATAATAATGAAAGTTTAATGAATCAAGTTGAAGTTGTAATGGTTGCGGGCTGATTTGGAAGTTAATGTAATTCTTATGTAGATTCTATATTTATGACGATGACATTGCTAACGTGTAGATTGTTGGTGTAGTTCATGAGTTTTGGAAGAAAGAAATGTGTTAGTGTTGTTTATGTTGAGTTGGGGAGATTTCGGGTAAGGTGGTGGTGTGGTTGGATTGTTTGAAATATTGTGTGAATTGTTTAAAGTTATTACACCCCCAAGTTTCGGTGCATTGAGATTTACTAGGAGTTAGCTAGTTAACTATAGACACTAGAGTTATTGTCGAAAGGATGCAAGATCATTGATGCTCGTTTGGCAATACAAGAGTTCGAGTCCGTGTAATAGGTTATGGAAGAAAAACTAAGGACAAGGCCATTTTCCGGTGTTGATTTAAAGCGCATGTTACTTACAAATATTATCGGCATGGAATATTGAGGGCAAACTTGAAATTCGGAAACTATTATATTTCAAGGATTAAGTGTACATGTGGACAAGGTGACTAGGCAAGCAAGAAAATGAAATTGGTCATCTTATGACTTAAGGAAATTCTAGAAACTTGGAGAAAAAAAAAAGAAAAAAAAAAAGAATAAGGGAGCCATATTTGGCCGGCCACCTTGGTGTGGCCATGGCCCACATAGTTGGCTACTAATTGAAATAAAAGGATGACCAAGTCATCTCATTTCATCATCTCCATCACTTGGAAACTTCAAGAAAATTTGAGAGAAAAACCTTAAGGCCATTCGGCCAAGAAGATGAAAAATTGAGGGTCAAGAATTGATCTCCAAAAATTATTTTCTCCTAGTTTCTCTACTAAGTGGAACGTCCTCGTCAACGTGGAGTGGTTGTTGGAACAAGAAAACCGCTCGTTGATTGTGCTTCACCAAAGCTAGCCGTGGGGGAGTGGTGGAAAAAGGTAAGATTTAACCCTCCCTTACATGTTCTATGGATGATTTGAGCATGTTATAGTATATGGAAGTGAATGGAATTCATGAAAAAAAAATGGATTAGGGTGTTGGCGAATGAGTGTATATGTGTAGGGGTGAAGAATCAATTTTGTTTAAGCATGTTTTGGTTGTTGTTATTGTGATTTCTATGTCATGGAAATGAAGGGGATTGAATGATTTAAGTGAAGTTGTGGGTGTTGTGAGTTGGCCGTGTATATGTAGCTTTGTATAGGAATGAAGGACTAATTCTATTTACTATGTTTGAAATGTTGTGTTGCGGATTCTATGATAAAAATAAATGTTTGATGACTTATGTTGATGTTGCAATTGTTGTGGGCTGTTTTGGAAAGTAATACGATGTTAATATAGGCCTTTGTGTTCATAAGAATGATGATCGTTAGCATGCGGATTGTTGGTGTAGTTTGTGAATTCGGCAAAACGATTGAATTGTTGAATAGTGAATTGACTAGTTATGGAAATTGGAAAACAGCGTGTGGGCTGTTTTATGGAATCTTTTGATATGGAAATGATATTATTGATGTTGATGTTGTTGTTGTTGTTGTTGGTTGATGAATTGAGGATTCGGGCTAGGCACCTAAACAGGGGAGATGCTGCCCGATTTTCGATAGAATATAAAAATAGCTTAAGATGAAACTTGAAGTAAGTATGTAATATGGAGACTAACATTAGTGTGAATCCTCTCGAATGTAGATTTGCGAGCTCGGGCGGATAGACGTAGCCAATAGGAGGTCGAGAAGGTATGTTAAGGCTCACCCCTTCTTTCTTGGCATGTCCTAGTTGAAAACAAATTATGACACAAACTTCGAGGCAACTCTATTCCGGGGATCCGAGCATGTTTATGATTCTCATTGGCTTCTTGATATTTGTATTTTTAATGTGGTCAAATCCTAGTCCTTATGTCATTTGCATAACCAAGTTTTAAAAATTGTATAAAGACCTTGTTTTCAAAAGAGTTGTTTTTAAACAATCCCGAAACTACGAAAGTCCGTAACTTTCACAGACAGAACCGGATCGCCCCGATATGATCAAAAATGATTCCATGACGTATGATGACTATGTTTTCCATAGGCGGGCCCGGCTCGGTCGACGCCCGTTCGTGGGTCCCGCGACTCCCCTTTATGTACTTCTGACGACCTTTGGAAGGATACGATATGAATATGATATACGAATGTGATATATGACTATGATATATGAATATGACATATGAATATGATATATGTATATGTATATGGGAATATGGAAAAGGGCGAGAGCGTTATATACGCGTAACCACCTGATCAGTTGGTATGATACGACATGATACCGTCCCGGACGCGGGATATGTGGATATGGATCGGGCCGTACGTTCCTCGGAACTATTATATTATATATGGATCGGGCCGTACGTTCCTCGGCACTATTATATTATATACATGGATCGGGCTGCACGTTCCGCAGCAATGTATTGTATGGATCGGGCTGCACGTTCCGCAATATATATATATATATATATATGGACCGGGCTGCACGTTCCGCAGCACTAAGCATGCATGATACCCGCCTACAAGGCACTCAGATGCACAGGCTGCTCTTTATCCCATGATATGATATGTCCTATGTGTCACGACCCAACCCCGTAGGCCGTGACTAGCGCCGACCCAGGCACCCGTACGTACCAGGACCCCAAAGTAGTAACTCAAGCACTTAGAAAAATTCGGGCAGAGTTTCCTCTGTTTTTCTTACTAACCAAAATTAGCCTGCACGCAGAAAATACCAACAAAGGCCACACAGGGCCAACAACACAACATATATATATATATACGCGGACCGGCCGCCGCGCGAATGGGATCGCCCAAACACAACATATATATATATACGGATGACCCTAACCCACAAACATGTCCACGAGACCTCTAAACAAACACGTAATCATATGGCGGGACAGGGCCCCGCCGTACCCCTGAATAATAATGTACATATTCGTCAGAAGAAAATATATACCAAAATAGATAAGCTCCGGAAGAAGGAGCACTCCTCGAAAGCAGGATAGATGGCCTAGACAGGTGGATCCTCAAACCGGCGTATATGGGGCATGAAACGTGTCCGAAGAAAGGGGTCGATTTTGGAATATGTACCGAGTATGTAAAGCAGGGAACACGAATAACATAGTCATAACCGAAGTAAGGAGTGCAGAAAATGAGCATAAAATCCAAGATGCTAAAGTGCTTGCATTTGAAGTACAAGTCATTCATAAGGGGGTACAGGAGGCAAATAAAATAAACGGAATACCAAATGCTTAGCTTTCTTTTTGTACAACGCTTCTAGCTCATGTATGTGGAAAATAGAACAGTTTACATGAGCTGACATTAAGCGACTGGTCGTAATCCCGATTGTCCAGAGTCACATACCATATCACACACATACACCGCGGCCGAGAATCCAGCGGCGACACCACACATTCACAGCTACAAGTATACGCATACCGCGGCCAAGTATCCAGCGGTCAATATCACACTTACCGCGGTCAAGTATCCAGCGGCAACATTATACATACCGCGGTCAAGTATCCAGCGGTAACATTGCACTTACCGGCCCGGGACTCGGCGAAAGAGGTAGTAACGAAATACACAAGCAGAATCATAAGTAGTCATACGTATATAATTTCTTTTATTACAAACTCAACAGAACAACCAAAGCAAACCATTCTTTTAAAAGCAAGTCAATAGTCAAGTCAGGTTTATCGGAATTAGTATACAATAGTTACAGTCTTCTGAAATCGTTCTTATGTGTCAGAATGTATTATAAGACCCAATGAAGTGGTCAAAATAATTATTTTATAATAGTCGGAGCAATGGTCAAAAGTTCTCTTTTCAAGATCACACAAGTACACCAAACAAGTCTACATAGGGAGATCTCGGAACGCGTGGGCCCCGCCTCGGTCCAATTGAGGCGGCGTACCCCAAACTATGGTCATTAGGCCTTACGAGGTCACATATATAGGTTTCTAGGCCCTCCAACACCATTTGGGAAAACTACGGGTGTTTAAGCACTTATTCCAACGAAACAAGACATTTCCAATTCAATTTTCTGTGAATGAAAGAGGGGTAAATTTGGACGCAGATTCCAAGGAGTAGAGTCGTCCCCGAGATCCGAATTCAACCCTAGTGCATCTAGGACATGCCAAGAGAAGGAAGGGTGGAGCTTTACATACCTTATTCGCTCCTTAAGCTTGTCAGAACTCAATTCCCGTTTCCTCCAAAATCTGCAAATGGTCACATTTACCAATTACTATTCATGAGACTTTAAAGTTCCAACCTTAACCAATCCTTGCCTATAAAAATTTGGGCAGCGTCTCCTTTATACATGTAGCATCCCCGAGATTCAAACTCGGCCAAAACAATCAACAACAACCCAACAACACCACAACAACAACAATTATCGACTAGAATCGCTTACTAACATAATTAGTCTTCTTTCCAATATAGTGCAATAGTTTTCATTTCAACCTCACATTTTTGATTCAATACCAACATTCTCATATTCATTTACTAATCAAGGTCACTCCATTATAGTTCGAAATCATTTCATATCATTTTACAAAATATTCACAAGATATACAAAATATACAAATTTTCCACCAAAACCATAATTCATCCGGAACTTCTAATCTTTAACATTCTTATTCATAACATATCTCCATCTTCCAATTTCATCAACAACAATAATAGTTTGGGCCTTAACAATTTCACTTCCATAATATCATGAAATCATCCTAACACAATATAGTCGTTTACATTCCATTTCAATGCCAAACTTACGTCATTTTACCTTCACTTACCTAATAAGATTCACAACAACACAACCAACATATTAAGCAAAATTAATTCATTCTCATCTCTCCATAAGATGCCACACGGCCAACACCTATATTTCCAACCTCAACCGAATTCATTCAACTTTCATTTCCAATATAAATTTCACCATAACCACAACTAGAACACAACACATAATTCAACTCACCATAGATATACAACATATATACACACGGCCACATGCCATTTTTCTTATCCACTTTGCAAACTTCTATATTTTCATAATTTCTACTCATTTCTACATACTACAACACAACTAACAACTAAATAAAATTTAATTCACTTCTCCTCCATACTACATGGCACACGGCCAAACACACCCTCCACACACACACACGCCATGCACACACACACCACACTTGCATAGTTCTTATCTAATTCTAATCATCATAACATGCATACTTATTCCATAACACAAAAGAATAGAATTCTCACCTCTTTCTTGAAATTTCAACTTGCCGCAAACGTGGTTCTTTCACCAAACTAATTATATCATCTTGAAGAGGACCTTGAACTTAATAGGAATTCAAGTAAAGACTAGCTCTTGAATCAAAGTTGAAGGCTCCAAGATTTTTTTCTTCTTTTTTTTCCTTTCTTTTTCTCTCTTGGCCGTGGCCTCTCTTGCTCTTGCTCTATTTTTTTTTCTTGAATGTTCTACATGATAAGATGATAAGTGTCCTCTTTTATTTATTAACCACATGGATTAATTAATCCATGGGCTTGGGCCAATAATTTGGCCGGCCACCCTTCATGGTTGGGCCTCAATTTTTCTTTCTTTTCTTAAGCCCAATTCATAATAAATCCCGTTTTGTAGTTTTTGAAACCAATTTCCAAAATTCCAATTTTTGCCCTTGGCCTTCCCCCGTATTTCCACACCACTATTTTTCATGAACAACACACACATAGCTTAATCTTAATCAACATATGACATTATTCTTTACCAATCGAAATTGTTTCGCATTTTCTCAAATATGCTAAAATGCCGGATATAACACTATGTTTTCGTTTTGTTACTATTCATGCTCTATATCCTTCCATATGTTGTTACTCATGCCTTACATACTCAGTACATTGCTCGATGGACCGACGTCCCTTCTTGTGGACGCTCGCGTTCATGCCCGCAGTGGACGGTGAGACGCATCCGATCCCCTCCCGAGGCTCATCACCAGGGGTGGCCTGAAGATATTGGAAGCGCTCCGATACTCTGGAGCTTCGGAGGGTACTACTTCCAATGCACCTCCTCCTGATTTTGGGCACGGTGGAATCCGGCCCCGACTTGTGAACATATTTATTTAGAGGCCACGGAGACGACATGTGCGAAGATGTTTGTAGTCCTGCTCGCCTTTATGGCTATATAATCTTTTGGATAAAATCCACTGGCACTCGTTCACGAGTATGTTATTGATGCTTATATTGAGTAAGATATAATTATGTCGTCCATATGGCCCACTCAGTAGCATGAATAGAATGCATGATAAGAGGTGCCGGTAGGATACTACCAGGCACCCGTCACGGCCTCGGGTGGGGTCGTGACAAAAGTGTCATCTTAATAGCACGATAAGAAAGGGAAACATCTCGTCTTTATAGGGGTTGTCTACGAGCCGTGTCCTGTAGAGTCGTTTATGGGTGTGAAGCGCGCCACACTTATAAATAGGAGGTCACAGGCATTTAGGAATAATCGACCCTTGCACTCTAGATCGTGCGATAAGAGCTATGTTACCGGGATACCTTGGATGGATAATCGTTTGCTATGATTTCGAATGCCAGTGCGTGAAGAAAAGCCGGCGGCTTGCATTTGAAGTACAAGGCAAGGCTAAGACGGTGGTACAACGCCGGGAGAAGAGTTGAGCCTGAATCCTACAAGTATACGAAGCCCCAGCCTCAACTTCTCAAGGTAGTAACGGTCATACGTATATAATTTCTTTTATTACAACTCAACGGCAACCAAGGAGCAATCAAGTGGGGTTTCGGTTCTCCGGCCCGTTCTCTTTTCAGGTTCGGAACGCGTGGGCCGCCTCGGGCCGTGCCAATGAAACGGTTGCCTAGTACATCTAGGACATGTTGCCCTTGTACATGAATGAGACTTAAAAGTTCGGGCCATAAAAAATTGGTGACCGACAACACCACAACAACAACAATTATCAAATGATGCGAGTGCAATAGTTTTCCGTGTGAATCCTCCCATCGATTTATGGTTCGAAACCCTAACACAATGAGGACCTTCGCGGGCCAACGCCGTATTTCCAACCTAAGTCGAGATGCGAGCCATTTTTCTTATACAACTTTTACAAACTTCTATATTACTATAATTTCTACTCATTTCTACATACTACAACACAACTAACAACTAAATAAAATTTAATTCACTTCTCCTCCATACTACATGACGGCGCACACACATACATGCGCATCGGATACGGAGTCGGTAGAGTTGGCTTCGTATAGGTTGCGACTTGATGTAGCCATCCCTTTCTTTTTCTCTCTTGGGGTATAATGCTTGGATATCTTCGAGGGAGCCAATGCACCTCCTCCCATTTTGCTTGGCAAGAGTTTACCGAAGCATTCCCCGCGACATTATTTACCACGGGTACGACGGCCCGATCCTTCCATATGTTATCGCCTTACTTGAATCTTAAGCAAGGTAATACGAGCCCCCGGGGAGTGGCCTCCGATTTAATTCTTTGGCCGAGATATGCCTCGGCCATGGTAGCCGATATGGGAGACCGTGTGCATCGATTTGTGAGTGGATAAGTTGGGGCCACATATAGTTAAAGATTGTCCGACGGCTTCACTCCGATGGGATGGATATCGCTCGTATTCGGGCCCATGCCCAAAACCCGGAAGAAAGGCGGCCCAAAAAGCAAGCGAAAGAGGAGTGAACGTTACCCGGAGAGAGGCGCGGTCTCAAAAGGGCCGGATCTTCCGAGCTAGCAACAGTATCCGGACACGCAATATCCCGTGTATTCGGACCAATCGCAGCCGCCGCACCTCCTCGATTTGCGGGTAAAAGATCCGACCGCCCTCCCTATTCGTGACCGTGCCGAGTTCGGGGCTTCGGGTGCCCCAAAGATAGAGCCGATTCTAGTGGGACGAGGCCACCCCTACCACGGTGTACTCGGTGTGACGGACCACACTCGGACAAAGGTCGCGTAGATACAAAAGCTGTTTTACTTGTGGCCAAGTTGGCCATTTGATGCGGGATTGTCCGCCGAGGTATGAAAGAGACGAGCTCGTGCCGCGGGATCGGCGATTGGTTCATCATCGTCCGTGCGCCCTCCGGACAAGCATCCCAAGCTCCGCGGCCGAGGCCGAGGCGAGGTGGAACACCCGGTTCGGGCGGTCCCCGAACCGTATATACGCATGGGACGGCGCAAGATCGTGAATCTTCCCCAGACATGGTCATAGGTATACTGTCAGTATTCTCCTATGATGTATATGCGTTGATTGATCCTAGTTCTACTCTGTCGTATATCACTCCCTATGTTGCTAACCGTGTTGGGGGATGAAACCGGAACCGTTATACCTTTTGAGGTGGCTACACAGGAGACCCAATACTAGTTGGACGGGTATATAGGGATTGTGTGATTGCGGTGCGATCGCCGTACTCATCGCTGATTTACATAAGTTAGAGATGCTAGATTTTGATGTCATTATGGGAATGGATTGGCTAGCCTCTTGTTACGCTAACGTTGATTGTAGGACAAAGGCGGTACGATTCCGGTTCCCAGGGGAACCAGTATTAGAATGGAAAGGCAATACGACATCTCCGAGGGGTCGATTTATCTCTTACTTCAAAGCAAGAAAGATGATTGCCAAGGGCTACATTTATCATTTGGTACGAGTTCAAGACATAGAAGTAGAACCACCAACCCTTCAATCCATCCCTGTGGTGAATGAATTCCCAGACCTGTTTCCAGACGAGCTTCCAGGGTTACCGCCAGAGCGGGAGATTGAGTTCCCGTTGATGTGCTACACGATACCAAGCCCATATCAATCCCCCCATATCGAATGGCCCCCCCAAGAACTAAAGGAGTTAAAAGCGCAGCTGAAGGATTTGCTTGAAAAAGGCTTTATTAGACCAAGCTCGTCGCCATGGGGCGCACCTGTGTTGTTTGTGAAAAAGAAAGACGGCTCCTTAAGAATGTGTATCGATTACAGGCAATTGAACAAGGTGACCATAAAGAATAAGTACCCCCTCCCAAGGATCGACGATTTGTTTGATCAACTACAGGGTGCCAAATGGTTCTCGAAGATAGATCTAAGATCGAGTACCATCAAGTGAGAGAGTTAAGGAGGAGGACATCCCAAGACAGCTTTCTTTCGAACGAGATACGGCCATTATGAGTTTCGGGTAATGTCGTTTGGCCTGACCAACGCCCCGACGATATTCATGAATCTGATGAATAATGTATTCAGGCCTTTCTTGGATTTGTTCGTGATCGTATTCATTGATGACATTTTGGTGTATTCCCGATCAGAAGCGGAACATGCAGACCACTTGCGTACTGTTCTCGGAATCCTTTGAGCGCGTGAGTTATATGCCAAATTTTCAAAATGTGAATTCTGGCTAAATTCGGTGGCTTTTTTCGGGTCACATCATTTCTCGCTCGATGGTATTCGGGTAGATACACGAAGATTGAAGCCGTGAAGAATTGGCCAAGGCCGACAACGCCTACGAGAGGTCCGTAGTTTCTTGGGTTTGGCTTGTTACTATCGAAGGTTTGTAGAAGGATTTTCTTCCATCGCAGCACCATTAACGAAGCTGACCCAGAAGGCAGTTAAGTTTTAGTGGACGGATGTGTGTGAGCGTAGCTTTCAGGAATTGAAAAATAGGTTGACTTCGGCTCCAGTCTTGACACTCCTCGAAGGATCGGAGGGATTGGTTATTTACTGTGATGCTTCAGGTATCGGACTAGGTTGTGTGTTGATGCAGCATGGCAAAGTGATTGCCTATGCTTCACGGCAGTTACGCAAACACGAGAAGAATTATCCAACCCATGACTTAGAATTGGCTGCAGTTATTCACGCATTGAAGATATGGAGACATTACCTATACGGTGTCCATGTGGACATTTATACTGATCATAAGAGCCTCCAATATATCTTTAAACCGAAGGAGCTGAACTTACGCCAAAGGCGATGGCTAGAGCTGTTAAAGGATTATGACGTTGATATTTTATATCATCCAAGGAAAGCGAATGTTGTAGCGGATGCCCTTAGCCGTAAATCTATGGGTAGCCTGACAAATGTGCAACCAGAAGCTGTGGAGATGGTTCGTGAGGTTTACCAACTAGCCACCTTGAGTCCGTTTGGCTAGTTCGGAGATAGTGGAGTTTCTCTCGTGGGAATTCCGAGTCCTCTATTATAGAAGAGGTAAAGAGATGTCGAGACGAGGATCCCGTTCGGCACAAGATATAGAGATACGGCCCTCAAAAGGAGAAGACCCCATTTGAAGTAACGCCCGACGGAGTGCTATGGAATAGAGGAAGATTATGCGTGCCTAATGTTGCTGGACTACGACGACAAATCATGGGCGAGGCACATCATGCTCGTTATTCTATACATCCGGGGTCAACAAAAATGTATCATGACCTTAGATGCTTATATTGGTGGGATGGCATGAAAAGAGACATAGCGGAGTTTGTTGCCCAATGTCCAAATTGCCAACAAATTAAAATAGAGCATCAGAAGCCCGGAGGATTACTGCAAGCTATCGAGATCCCCACCTGGAAATGGGAGGCGATTAATATGGATTTCATTGTCGGCTTGCCTCGTTCCCGGCGCAAATACGACTCTATATGGGTGATAGTGGATAGGCTCACGAAGTCTGCTCACTTTCTGCCAGTCAGAACGACGTATTCAGCAGAAGACTATGCAAAGTTATACATCAAAGAGATAGTACGACTCCACGGGGTCCCAATGTCTATTATTACGGATGAGGGCGCAATTTACGGCTAATTTCACTGGAGATCCTTTCAAGAAGGTTTGGGAACGCAAGTGAAACTTAGTACGCATTCCATCCGCAAACCGACGGACAAGCGAGCGCACTATCCAAACCCTTGAAGACATGCTAAGGGCATGCGTGCTAGATCTTGGAGGCAATTGGGACGATCACCGCCACTTATTGAATTTGCGTACAACAATAGCTATCACTCTAGTATTCAAATGGCCCCATATGAAGCTTTTGTACGGAAGGAAGTGTAGATCGCCCATTGGATGGTTCGAGGTAGGAGAGGCACGTTAGTAGGCCCATATCTGATTCAACAAGCGGTAGAAAAGGTCAAGCTTATTCAAGAACGGCTACTAACAGCTCAGAGTCGTCAAAAATCCTATGCGGACAACCGTCGGTGAAACTTAGAATTCAAAGTCAATGATTGGGTGTTCTTGAAAGTATCACCAATGAAAGGGGTGATGAGATTTGGTAAGAAAGGAAAGCTCAGTCCTCGTTATATTGGGCCTTACAAGATTGTGCGCAAAGTGGGCCGAGTAGCATATGAGTTGGATTTACCCCGAGAATTAGAATCAGTCCACCTAGTATTTCATGTATCTATGTTGCGCAAGTGTGTTGGAGATCCTTCCAGAATTGTTCCGGTGGATGATGTACAAGTCACGTAAAAATTGTCTTATGAAGAAGTACCGGTTGCTATCTCTCGATAGGCAAATCCGAAGGCTTAGGACCAAGGATGTAGTTTCGACCAAAGTTCTGTGGAGGAACAATAACAGAGAAGAAATGACTTGGGAAGCCGAGGAAGAAATGAAGTCCAAGTACCCGCATCTATTTTAGCCTCCAGAAGATGTACAAACCGAGCCTCAGTACCCTCAGGTATGTAATGTTTCTTCAAAATGATTCTTTGATCGAATTTTGGGTGATTATGACAAGATATAGTAGATAGGTATAAGAAAAGCTCCGGTATGTTCTTAAGTCCCTAAGAGACTAACATTCGAGGACGAATGTTCCTAAGGGGGAGGGATTATTACACCCCCAAGTTTCGGTGCATTGAGATTTACTAGGAGTTAGCTAGTTAACTATAGACACTAGAGTTATTGTCGAAAGGATGCAAGATCATTGATGCTCGTTTGGCGATACAAGAGTTTGAGTCCGTGTACTAGGTTATGGAAGAAAAACTAAGGACAAGGCCATTTTTCGGTGTTGATTTAAAGCGCAAGTTACTTACAAATATTATCGGCATGGAATATTGAGGGCAAACTTGGAATTCGGAAACTATTATATTTCAAGGATTAAGTGTACATGTGGACAAGGTGACTAGGCAAGCAAGAAAATGAAATTGGTCATCTTATGACTTAAGGAAATTCTAGAAACTTGGAGAAAAAAAAAAAGAAAAAAAAAAGAATAAGGGAGCCATATTTGGCCGGCCACCTTGGTGTGGCCATGGCCCACATAGTTGGCTACTAATTGAAATAAAAGGATGACCAAGTCATCTCATTTCATCATCTCCATTACTTGGAAACTTCAAGAAAATTTGAGAGAAAAACCTTAAGGCCATTCGGCCAAGAAGATGAAAAATTGAGGGTCAAGAATTGATCTCCAAAAATTATTTTCTCCTAGTTTCTCTACTAAGTGGAATGTCCTCGTCAACGTGGAGTGGTTGTTGGAACAAGAAAACCGCTCGTTGATTGTGCTTCACCAAAGCTAGCCGTGGGGGAAGTGGTGGAAAAAGGTAAGATTTAACCCTCCCTTACATGTTCTATGGATGATTTGAGCATGTTATAGTATATGGAAGTGAATGGAATTCATGAAAAAAAATGGATTAGGGTGTTGGCCGAATGAGTGTATATGTGTAGGGGTGAAGAATCAATTTTGTTTAAGCATGTTTTGGTTGTTGTTATTGTGATTTCTATGTCATGGAAATGAAGGGGATTGAATGATTTAAGTGAAGTTGTGGGTGTTGTGATTTGGCCGTGTATATGTAGCTTTGTATAGGAATGAAGGACTAATTCTATTTACTATGTTTGAAATGTTGTGTTGCGGATTCTATGATAAAAATAAATGTTTGATGACTTATGTTGATGTTGCAATTGTTGTGGGCTGTTTTGGAAAGTAATACGATGTTAATATAGGCCTTTGTGTTCATAAGAATGATGATCGTTAGCATGCGGATTGTTGGTGTAGTTTGTGAATTCGGCAAAACGATTGAATTGTTGAATAGTGAATTGACTAGTTATGGAAATTGGAAAACAAGCATGTGGGGTATTTTTATGGAATCTTTTGATATGGAAATGATATTATTGATGTTGATGTTGTTGTTGTTGTTGTTGGTTGATGAATTGAGGATTCGGGCTAGGCACCTAAACAGGGAGATGTCGCCGATTTTCGATAGAATATAAAAATAGCTTAAGATGAAACTTGAAGTAAGTATGTAATATGGAGACTAACATTAGTGTGAATCCTCTCGACTGTAGATTTGCGAGCTCGGGCGGATAGACGTAGCCAATAGGAGGTCGAGCAAGTATGTTAAGGCTCACCCCTTCTTTCTTGGCATGTCCTAGTTGAAAACAAATTATGACACAAACTTCGAGGCAACTCTATTCCGGGGATCCGAGCATGTTTATGATTCTCATTGGCTTCTTGATATTTGTATTTTTAATGTGGTCAAATCCTAGTCCTTATGTCATTTTCATAACCAAGTTTTAAAAATTGTATAAAGACCTTGTTTTCAAAAGAGTTGTTTTTAAACAATCCCGAAACTACGAAAGTTCGTAACTTTCACTGCATGCAACCGGATCGCCCCGATATGATCAAAAATGATTCCATGATGTATGATGACTATGTTTTTCATAGGCGGGTTCGGCTCGGTCGACGCCCGTTCGTGGGTCCCGCGACTCCCCTTTATGTACTTCGACGACCTTTGGAAGGATACGATATGAATATGATATACGAATGTGATATATGACTATGATATATGAATATGACATATGAATATGATATATGTATATGTATATGGGAATATGGAAAAGGGCGAGAGCGTTATATACGCGTAACCACCTGATCAGTTGGTATGATATGACATGATACCGTCCCGGACGCGGGATATGTGGATATGGATCGGGCCGTACGTTCCTCGGCACTATTATATTATATATGGATCGGGGCCGTACGTTCCCGGCACTATTATATTATATACATGGATCGGGCCGCACGTTCCGCAAAGAATGTATTGTATGGATCGGGCCGCACGTTCCGCGGTATAATGCAATATGTGTATATATATATATATATATATATATGAACCGGGCTGCACGTTCCGCAGCACTAAGCATGCATGATACCCGCCTACAAGGCACTCAGATGCACAGGCTGCTCTTCATCCCATGATATGATATGTCTTATGTTTTCGTTTTGTTACTATTCATGCTCTATATCCTTCCATATGTTGTTACTCATGCCTTACATACTCAGTACATTGCTCGTACTGACGTCCCTTCTTGTGGACGCTGCGTTCATGCCCGCAGTGGACGGTAGACGCATATCGATCCCTAGAGGCTCCACCAAGAAGATATTGGAAGCGCTCCGCCGTTCGAGCTTGGCCATCGGGTACTACTACTTGTGTAGATTTTGGGCACGGTGGAATCCGGCCCCGACTTGTGAACATATGTATCTTATTTAGAGGCTCGTACGTACATGTACAAGAAGATGTTTGTAGTCCCGCCGCCTTTATGGCCGTATAATCTTTGGATAAAATCCACTGGCACTCGTTCACGAGTATGTTATTGATGCTTATATTGAGTAAGATATAATTATGTCGTCCATATGGCCCACTCAGTAGCACGAATAGAATGCATGATAAGAGGTACCGGTAGGATACTACCGGGCACCCGTCACGGCCTCGGGTGGGGTCGTGACAAAAGTGTCCTTGAATATTGTTTGAATGGTTTCGGATTAGTAATTGAACGTATGAGCATGAATATTGGTTTGAATGTTAGTGGTTGAATTGAATATAATGAATGTTGTTGAATTATGTAGTAAAGGGTTGCTAATGTTAGAATACGTTTAGAATTGATTATTGATGTTGCTAGTATGTTGTTGGTATGGTTGTTGATGAAATTGGCCGAGTTGAATCCTCGGGGTTGTTGAATTTACAGGGGAAATGCTGCCCAAATTTTTGTAGAAATAAGTGCTAGTTGGAATTGAGTGTCTAAATGCCTATAGCTGATGTCTGATGTCCATTGATATTGTGTAGATCTTGGGGAGTCCGAGACGTAAGTTTGGATTAGCTTTGAGAGCGGACGAGGTATGTAAAGCTCACCCTTTTCTTTCTTTGGCATGTCCTAGTTGTAATTAGGCTATGACACGAGCTTCGAGGTAACTCCACTCTTAAATTCCGAGCATGTTTATGATTCATATTTGCGTATCGAGGTTAGAATCCTTAATATGGTCATGTCATGGTATTTATGTCTTTGATATGGTTGAATTTAGAATATTGTGTAAACGGTTTTGTTTCCAAAGGATCCTATGTCTAGAAACGTCCGTAACTTTCGTAAATAGAACCGGATTGCTTTGAAACGCTCGTAGAAAGTTTTGTAAAGTATAATGATGTTAATTTTCATGGGTGGCCCGGATTGGTTGATGTACATCCGTGGTCCCCGAGATTTACCTTTGTATTGTCCTAACGGCTTGTTTTTGAAAGAACTTAGCATGATTTCCGTTTTGACTTTCGAGCGTCGGCTACTTGCTTATTCATTGAGTCTGTAATGATGATTTATGTGCATATGGTTTCTCACTACTCTGCTCGTGCGAGCGGTTGCTACCTCTTTCACTGCGTCCCGGGCCAGGGCATGTATTCGTGCAATTCCACTGCATTATTCACCGCGTCCCTCACTAGAGGGCCGGGGCACGTTATATATATATATATATATATATATATATATATATATATGATGATATGATGGTATGGGGGAGGTGGCCAGGATGGCATATGATGACTCTATTCACCACGTCCCTCACTAGAGGGCCGGGGCACGTTATGCATGCATATGTACCTGATGATTTTCTATTTATGTCACTCGCCTATTTACGATTCGAAATGCATGATTTATGTTTCAAGGTAAGCTTTATGAGTTTCTGTTACTATACTACTTTTTTCGTCCTCCTTATTTCAAGATGCGATCCTCGTTTATTGTATTTCATGCTTTACATGCTCGACATATTCCGTACCGACCCTCTCTTCTTCGGGGCCGGGTTTTATGCCACGCAGGTACGTACACGCGTGTGGGTGAGCCGCCGCCTTAGGATTCCTACTCGGCGAGTCTTGAGTGCTCCTTTTGTTCCGGAGCCTACACTTTGGTACAGATTCTTTTGTTGTATATAAGTATATGTCTATTTAGGGGTACGGCGGGGCCCTGTCCCGTCATATGATTCTGTTATTACTCTTAGAGGCCTGTAGACATAAATGTGGATTATGGGTAGCGGTGTTCAGTGGTGTTTGCGTTCTGTATATTCTCAGGCTGTATATATGATGTATGTATATATGCGTGCGCGATGTTGTGCTCTCATGTACGTATAAGTTCTTATTACGTTGACTATGATCTGATTATAGTTGATAGGTGGGTACGAGTGCCCAGCTCGGGCACTAGTCACGGCCTACGGGGCTGGGTCGTGACATTAGCAAAACTTGGCATCTCCTTGACAACATCTAAGAATGGAAAGTTCAGAGATAACTGCTTCAGCTAATCATAAAAAATTTCAAACTTAGCTTCTTCCTTCTTCTTCACCAATCTCTAAGGAAAGGGAGGTTTAGATTTGAAAAGTTGAGTCAAATGGCGGAAAGCCCCTTTTACAGTCTGCTTGCTCTTGTCATTAGCCAGCTTCGAACTTTCTGGAATATTAGCAACTTTCTCTTTACTAGGAAGCTCATCATCAATAATTTGTGCATCAGACTACACCTCTTCCTCTTCATTAATTAGCTCAAGATCGACAACCTTCTTTTCAGCATTTGAGAGCATTTTACCACTCTGAGTACTAATAGCAAACACATGGTCAACAGTACCTCCCCTATTCATTGGATTCAGAATAGTGTCACTAGGGAGTCCTTCATTTTTAGGAGGGTCCTGCTCTCTAGAAATATCACGCATCTGCGACTCGAGCTTTTGAATAGCAGTATCGTATGAGATCCCACTGTCTCTGTTAGCCCAAACTTGATTTGATTTGCTAGAACCTTCTCCAGCATTGCCTCAACCCTCGAACTACTTTAATCGTTTGACTGCCCTTTTGGTGCGATGTATGGATTGGAACTCTTATTTCCAAAATTGTTGTTGTTGTTGTTGTTGTTCCCTTGGTTCGTGCCACCGTAATTATTATTGTAGTTCCCCTAGCTGTTGTTGTAAGTACCTTGGCCCCCGCCGAGGTCTCCAT
>NW_026713605.1:0-20627 GCF_029784015.1 Lycium ferocissimum | reverse complement strand
TAGGGCGTTCCTTCATGTGCCCTTGTCGGCTTGCGTATATATATATATATGTGTTTTGGGACGTTGTGTGTGGTAAGCGACCTTGTCGGCACGTAGATATATATATATTTTGGAAGCGTGTGTGATGGTAGCCTTGTTGGCTCGTATATGGTGGGACGTTCGGTTATATTATGGCTTGACCTTACTTGGCAACTTTATGTGTAATATCATTTGTTGGAAGTTGTAACTCCTCGGGGAGACGGAGTTTGCTATGATATATCTATACATGCGACAGTTTTGAGATGACGTCTTGCCTTGTTACATATAAGTTCCCTATTATGCTGATTGTGAGCTGATTATAGTGGTGTATATGAGTGTCCATCTCGGGCACTAGTCACGGCCTACGGGGTTGGGTCGTGACAAATGAACCTTTGGCTCAGGTGTAACTATTTATTTTGATGAGTGCGAAGCTTGTCATAAGTGGGCGCCTCCTCATTTTGTGGTAACGCCCCTTAGTTTTGAGGTTCCTCCTCTTAGTTTTGTGCCATTGTGCCTGTAAAAGAAATTGAAGTGTACTGATTTTCATGTCTCATCAGTTTCATATCATTCTAGTAAGAAACAACGTGAAAAACTCAGTAAAAATCTGTCCTAGCATGAAAGTGCAGTGCCGAGTAATGCGCAAGTGCCATTGTAGCGATAGCCACAGACATATAAGCAGATACCCCAATGACGGACCATAGGCCCACATCGTGGTCTCGTACAATTCCCTTGAAGACGCCGCGGCCCCGCGCAATGCTACAAAATCGAGACAACCATTGCAGCGGCATCATCGTCCCCGACAGAAAACCCTAAATTTTCATATTTCTACCCCACTCTTTGAGTCAAAAACTTTTCTTATGCACGGATCGGGTAGGAACTCAGTGTGCATGAAGTTTAACCCCATAGAGGTGCTATTCTAACAACAAACCAGCCTGAAATTCGAGAAACTCCAAAAAATTTCTTCGAAAATTTCCTTTACTATGTTCAAGTTATGTGGATTAAATCAGTGCTATAACCCTGCTACGTTCGAGGAGAAGGTTATCCTAACGATTTACTAGTTCCAATTACTCTTAAATTTCATCCTAGTGGTGTATCTACCCAAAACCCAAAAAACCTCAATTTTGCACTACAAAACTCCCATCCTCCTAGGCTTGTTACTTCTAATTTCGGTTTTATTGTTTAACTAGGGAGTATGGAGGGAACAAATTTTACCTTGTTTTTGAAGACTTGAAAGAGTGGATGGAAATGAAATTTTCTTGCCTTGGATCTTCCTTTTCTTCATGTGGATGAGAGAAAAGTGGGTGAATGGGAAGCCTTGTTTTGTGTTTAATAGGAAGAGTAGGGGAATGGGGGAGTTTTGGTTGGATTAGAATTGGAGTAGGGGTAGGAGTTTTTAAGGAATGTAGAGAGATTTTTCGGTTATGTGAGAAGTAGAAAGTGAAGGGATGGGGGTTACTATCCCTTAACATTCTAACCAGTGATTGGCCGCTGTGGCGGTATCGCTACCGCTGCTGTGGCGGCACCCTACCGGTCAAGCATGCCGTTATGGCGGCTGCTTGCAAATAGTTGTGACCGCAGCGACAGCCTATGTTACACCCTGTACTTTTATATGTAAAGTTTCGATGTGAGTTAGTTGACGAAGACTTAAAAGGCAAGGTTGTCGTCAAGGTTATAAGAAATTATTCATGCTCATTCTTCATACATGAGATATTGGCATCATGTTTAGTAAGTATCGGGAAGGTTGGATGTTAAGCGGATCGAAGAAATTAAGTTTGTTGAAACTTTGGGATAAATTGGCAGAATTTCGGACAGAAATTTTGGGTCATATAGTGAGGGCCATATCTCCTAGAATATGAGGCTTTACGGAACCCATAACCTATGCATTCGTAAGGTCAGCAAGTCTACTTTCCAATGCTACTGACAGATCTGAATTTGCAATTCGACGGTAGGAGTTATGGGCCGTCGAAGTGTCGACGACCCGTCGATGCACATCGACGACCCATCAGATTTCAGACGCTGTAGCTGATCTATATAAGCACCCATTTCGTGATTTTTTTCATTTCAATCCACACCAACAGACCCTAAACACTCTCTAATATTCATCTATCCTCTCCAAGCTTTTATTTATCATCCAAGCAAGATCTGAGCGCCAAAAACCCGAGCTAGTGAAAGGGAAGTTGCTCCTAGGGTTTCTATTTGAAGTTGTTGAGTTTAGGAGTTGGATTTGGAGTTTGGTTCTTGGAATTCCTACCCCTTTAAGGTATTTATACTATTCTTATCTTTTCTATTATGTGTATTACCAAGAGTTTTAGTGATTTAAAGTAAAAGAAATATAGTTATGGAAGCGGTGAGTTATTTGAATCAAACTAAGATTTCGACATATTTTTGGGAGATGCTTTAGCATGGATTTGATTATGCGTATGACATGAAAGTATTGACATGTTGCTCAAGGAATTCTTTAGTTTAAAAGTAAAGGAAAACATGACATGAAAGACCTAAAATATTCGATGATGTGATTGTCAAGGCCGTTTTTGATTGGAATTTTGTAGAGATTTCTACTTGCTTATATTGTCAGATATTGTTACTATTGTTGCTGGACGATGATTCGTGTGTCGGGTGGCCCCGTTCGGGGAGTTGGATAGGAGTAAGAATTATGGGGGAAATCTTTGTAGAATTTCGTTAAGTTTCATTCGTATTTGGAATGGGTAGTAAGGGACGTATATGGCCTAATTGTGGTCGTGTTATCTTGGTTGTAGTTACAAGCTCGAAAGTACGCATCGGACATTAGGTAGACTCCAAGGTATGTTAAGGCTGTCCCTTTTATTCTTTTGGCATGATCGTTATTATTTGAACGAACAAGTAAGCGAGCGAGTTCCAAGGACTCTACTCTTAGATGGTACAGGATTTATCATACCCTAGATTCCTTATCTCCATGTTCATGACTTCTATAGATCTTTGTATCTAGGGTAATCTTGAGTATGTCTTTCATGAGTCTTTCAAGTATTATATATATAATCTTGAGTATGTCTTTCATGAGTCTTTCAAGTATTATATATATATATACACATATATACATTGCTATTTTCTCGTACAGTGCCTAGATGGCCGGACATGTCACTGCTAATGCGGGATGCATACGATTATACCGTGCCTAGATAGCCGGACATGTCACCGCGAAGGCCGGCTGTGTATGATTCTACCGCGCCTACATGGCCGGACATGTCACCACTAATGCGGGCTGCTTAGCGATATATGAACAAAGTCGTACGTTCACGGCACTTTATCGGTTATATTATTTTTTACGCAGTGCGTACATATCATATACCACATAGGTATCTTCTACCGTACGTATGCATTCAATACGGTCGGTTTGTTATGAGTTTGTATCCCTTTTATGATTCTTGTTTATATATATTATTCGTATGCCTTACATACTCGGTACATTATCCGTACCGACTCCATAGTTCGGGGGTTGTGTTCATGCCCCGCAGAATCGAAGGTATGGGAGACGATCCTACTAACAGTTCTTCCCTGTTTGTAGTTGATGCGCTCCACTTGATTCGGAGTCGCGGTCCATTTTGGTATGCTATTTTGAGATGTATATACATGTATATGGGTATGGAGAGGCCACAGTCCTCCTTTCTACGGCAGTTCCATTAGAGGTTCGAGACAAATGGTATGTAGTTGGTACATGATGTAGCCTTGTCGGTCATTCTTTTGTGTATAGTATCTATATAGCAGCCTAGTCGGCTTGCACTGTTATTTTGGTATTTCGCATATATATATATATATATATATATACAGTTGGATAGGAATCAGATTTGGGCTACCCTGTTGTTATAGGATAGTTAAGCAGGTATATGGGTGTCTGGTTATTAGAGGTCGGCACTCGTCGCTTACTTCATGTCTTGGAGTCGTGACAAGTGAGTATCGAGAAACGTTCCGTCCTAGGGTTGTCTACAGACCGTGTCTAGTAGAGTCTTGTTTAAGGGTGTGTTATGCACCACACTTATAAGCAGGAGGCTACAAGACATTTAGAATGTTGCCATTCTTTCTATTCTAGATCGTGCGATAGAGCGGTGAGATAAGAATTCCCTTTCTAATGATTTGTTCTGGTTTCAGCGATGCCCCGAAAGGAAACCGTAGCTGCCCAGAAGGGCAAGAGAGTGGCTGGCAAAGCTACTAGCCGTACTCAGCGGATTATCAGGGCTCGGGGCGAGTCCCAAAGTGATACCCCCATCCCACTTCACATCGATGCCGCACGACTTCGAGGAGAAGTATCGGCTCCGGCTCCGGTACTCCCGCCCCTCCACCGGATGCCTTAGGCCGGGGAGATGAGAGAGGCTATCCTTTCTTGCCCCGACCCGCTAGTAGCCGGCTCGAGCTCGGCGGCCCGGGGTGCGGACCATGGTAGTAGGGGTCAGAGCATGAGGTCCAGCTTCTCAGGATTTGACATTGAGTTCGGAGGTGGCCCGAGGTGGCAATTCTCTAGACACTTAGCTTATTCAGCAGCTAGTGCGCCTCCGCAGTTTCCTTGACCCAGGTTTGATAGATTCGCTTATTTTGGGCCAGCTCAGAGTTCCAGAGTTCCCAGTTCTCAGATTAGGCGTGGTTCTAGTCAGAAGAGACCACCTGTACCACGATGTACTCGTTGTCAGAAAGGTACTGGGGACCGTGCCGATCGTTTAAAGTTTGTTACGCTCGTTGGCCGGCTGTGCCATATCCAGCCGTAATCCGTCCATCTGGCAAGGCCGTAGAGGTAGGGTTCAGCCCACGGATTAACAACCGGTTTTTCATTTTTTACACGTTTTCGGTGGTGCGGATCACGGCAACAAAGCAGCCGGGCAGTCGGTGAGCAGTCAGCTTCGAGCGGTTTCACCGCACATCTATGTATCAGATCATGAAGGTGGATTCGAGCCTTCTCTCACATTGTCACATGGTTAATACGTTCTTTTATGATGAATATGTGTATCGATTGATCCGGGAGTTTATGTGTTATATGTTACTCCATTTGTCGCTCTCGCAAGCTCGGGGATGTTGTCACGACCCAACCCCATAGCCGTGACTAGTGCCCGAGCTGGGCACCCAAACACATTCATTAATCCGAATCGCATACAGATGGCTTATACGTATACAAATATCAGACGCTATCTCAAACTGTCTCACACACAAACATATATATCACAGAAGCCGGCAAAGCTATCATATGGCGCAACGGCCCAAAATATATACAAATGCAAGCCGAAAGGGTCGCCACAAGAACGGGATCGCCTGTAACATATAACATACGAACACACCTCGTACATGTGAATAGGCACAACCCACATATATGTCCACAGACCTCTAAACAGATAAACAGAATCATATGACGGGACAGAGCCCCGCCGTACCCCTGAACAAATATATACATATGCAACGGAAGAGTATATACCAAAATGTAGGCTCCGAAATAAAGGGAGCACTCCAAATGTAGAACAGGTGTCCTAGGGCCGGCGGATCACCGAAACGACGTCCCGAAATGGACGTCCGTACCTCGAAAAAACGTAGCCCCGAAGAAAGGGGTCAAGACGGACATACGTACCGAGTATGCAGCAGTAAATACAAAGAAACAATCATAATCGAAACAAGGCGTAAAAGTAAGTGAAATACTCAAAATACCAAAACGTTTACTTTTAAGACACAAGTCATGCATGGGGCTCAAAGAATATGGTCTCCCGCCCGTCATTGGCGTCATAACACAGCATAACACCAGAAGGTTTCAAACCTCCGTAACCCGACATATCTCCATAACACCATAATCATAGCATAACACCAAAGCATATAGGGTCCCCGGCCCTCTAGCGAGGAACCTTGAACCATAACACAACATAACACCGGAGTATAACATAGTGCGCACAACGACATAATCGGCCCGGGACTCGGCGAAAGATACAACAGAATGCACGAGCAGAGTCATGAGTAACCATATGCATAAAAAATCATTATTACGGACTCAACAGATAAGTAGATTAACCATACCTCGAGGGTTAGGATGATAGTCATACTAAGTTCTTTCAAAAGTCATCAGAACTATACAAAGAGAGGTTGTGGGGCCCACGGGCGAGTATCAACTCAACCCAAGCCCGCCTATGAAGATTAGCATCATTATACGCTACAGAACCTCCAATGAGCTTATCGGGGCGATCCGGTTCTGTCTACCAAAGTTACGGTCGTTCGTAGTTACAGAGTCTTTCAAAAATGGAACTCTTTATGCAACACTTAGTTTTCAATCAAACAAAGAATACAAGGACCATAATTTGACTATATTAAGGCTACAACCATCAAGGAGTGAATAAGGATTCTAGATGTGCCCGGATCGTATGAATAGAGTTACCCCGAGGCTCGGATCTTAGCCTACTTACCACTAAGACATGCCTAAAGAAAGAAAAGGTAGGCTTTACATACCTCGTCCGCTCTCAAAGCTGATCCAACCTCAAACCTCGGGCTCCCCAAGATCTGCAAATATGTCATAATATGCCAAACATTAGCTATAGATACTTAGGAATTCAATACCAAGTGAACACTAAATTCTACAGATATTTGGGCAGTATTTCCCCTGTAAATACAACAACCCCGAGAATTTAACTCGGCCAATTCAACAACAACAACACCAACAATCATTCTAACAACATCAACAATCAATCCGAAATGCATTATAACATTAGTAACTCTCTTTTACATCATTCAACAAAATTCATTATATCAATTCAACTAGCTTACATTCAAACCAACATTAACGCTCATACATTCGAATACTAGCCCGAACCCATACCAACAATATTCAAGGACATTTTAAACAATTCACACAATATTTCAAACATCCCAAACAACACACCATTCCACCCGAAAACCGCCCAAACCCGAGAACAACACAACTATATTCCTTTCTCCCAACTTCATGAATTACACCAACAATCCACACTTTAACAATGTCATTTCCATAAATACAAAAATTATATATGAATCACATTAAGGCGCCAAACGTCCCACATCAACTACAACTTCAACTTGAGTCATTAAATCCTCATTATAAGCATGGAATTCACCACGACAACAATCAAAACACTAAAGAAAAATTAATTCATTCTTTGCCATACATGAGAGGCTATATTCGGCCAACACACCCACATACAAACTTCATAATTTTCATTCATTTCAACACACTACAATAACCAAACATGCTAACTAGAATTTAATCCATCACTCCCACACAACATTACATATGCACGGCTACAAGCCATGCACAAATACCCCATGTTCACGGCTCCACTCCAACATGAAATTTTTCATGATTTTCATCCATGTTCACATACTACAACACACATAAACCACCCATAACATATAAAAACAAGATTAAATCTTACCTTTTTCCTTCAACTTCACAACTAGCTAGGGTTTGCAATGGATGAAAACAAGTAGTTTATTGACTCCAACAACAACTCCACGCTAACAAGGGACCTCCAATTAGTTGATTTACTAGAAGAAATAATTGCCTTGCTCTTTTTTTCTCCAAGTTTCTAGATTTTTTCTAAGTGTTGAAGAAGATGATAAACACAATTGACTTGGTCATCTTTTCTGCATATAATAGGCTTCCATGTGGCCTTTGTCCCACACCCATGTGGCCGGCCACATGGCCTTATTTTTCATGAATTTTCAACTTCCAAGTATCCATTTTTAACCCCACATTTTCCTAAATGTTCCATGCCAACAAAATCACAAGCAACTTATGTCTTAAAATAAAATCGTAGTTAAAAGCCTCGACTTTGTATCCCGGAATAGTCTTGTCCCTAACTTATCATGGTTAATCCGGATTGTCCCGATGTACAAAATACGGGATATAACAGATAGATCCTGAATTGATTAAACCGTTTGTGGTGTTGTCGCCACTTGGTGATGCAGTTATAGCCAATGTTGATAGTAATAATGAAATGTAAATTTGATTGATTAATTACAGAAGGGAGTAAAGGAGCGTATGTAGAAAGAACATATTATGGGTATATGAAGTTTTATTTAAGAGGATTGATTAATGAAGGGTTTAGGAAATAAATTTGATGTTTTGCAAGAAGGATGCCCAGCTATGGCATATGAAGTGAGCTTTATTGTTTTATAGCCCCTTTTATACCAATAGCCATGTGTGGCTGAGCTGTGTATCATATGTATTTTTATGGATTTTATGGGTAGCCTGTGAGGCATTGGATGTGTTTTATGGGCTGTGTGCAGGTTTGGGATAGCAAGAATTACAAAGGAAACTCTGTCAAAAAAATTTCGAAATCTGAGCTATTTGAGTATATGTGTGCTGCAAGGGTAAAATGACATTATAGATCGAAGGAGCTTAGTAATGGGTGATTAAAGGAGGACCCAAATGTTTAAGGAAGATCAAGAAAGTCAAGTCATTTCGAAGCAGTTTTTCGATCCGCATATATATGTATGAGTCGCATTGGTCTCGAGCACTAAGATTTATCTCCGAGCTTTTGAGGTGTTGAGTATGTTATTTCATTTGTACCAAGGTATGAGCCCATGACTGCTAAGTATCAAAGGACTAGAGTTTAAACGAATCGACATCGGAAGAAGGTTCAGAACTGTGCAATTTGACGTGTAGATTGACGAGCCGTCAACATGGTCGACGGTCCGTCAACCTTGCCCTTCAACCAGCCCTGAGAATCAGAGGCTGCTGCAACTTGAAGCCTGCAAGTTGACGGTCGTCGCTGCACGTTGCTGACGCCACCGTCGACAACCGGACGCCACCAAGGTTGAGGCAAAGGGTTGAGCTTTGAGATGCTGTATGTTGACCTCTATGTTTTATTAAGGTACAACGCGGAATTTGTGTGTGCATATATGTATAGTATGAGTACAGGTTAGCGGATCAGAGATAGATTCATTATTGAAAACTAAAGTTTATATGTTTGATAGACCAAATCCTATAGGTTCATAATAACGATATAAGGTAATGAACAAGGAAAAGTGTTATATGGGATTGAGGATAGGTTAAGAGAATGATTGTATAAAGAAGAGGTCGTTGTAAATATCATGGAGGGAATGATGAGTAAGGGAATAATAGGATAATGAATTGATAACTAAGAGCAAGATAACAAGGACAGTAAGTTAAAGGATGAGTGGAGAGTAAGACAAGCCAAGAGGAAATATGTTACGTGATTATTTTCTAATTGAAAACGAGTAGTTATCATTAGTGCATACTTTAGTTCTCCAAATATCAGTTAAGAATGGATTTCTTGCCCTTCTAAGTGCACTCGGCAATCACACCATACCAATGATCCCTCAGAGTAACAAAGGATTACCCGTTATGGCATGGACCAATCTAGGGAAGTTCCAAAAAAAGTGACGTTAGTTTAATTCAAATTAAAGTTGTTGCCAAGGGTGAAGTTTAAGAAATTCTTGGTAATACCCAAGGTTAACCTAGTATGTGTTTTGCTGGCTAAAGAAAAAGAAGACGAGACAAGGCACAAGAGAGATGAAGCATTAACTCTATGTTATTGGATTATTTTGAGGATTCAAGAGGTTGTATGAATAAACATTTGGGATGAAGGATACAAGTAAGTTGTTTCAGGATGTTCTATTTCGATAAGATAAAGCTATAAAGGGGGGAAGAATAAATTTTTAAAGCAATAGCCAAAATTAAGATGGAAAGTTCATGAGTCACAATCGATAAAAAGGGTTGGATGATCATGAGCCATTTTGGATAGATAAATTGCGTTTAGAAAGGAATTAAGGTTGTAAGACGAATAAGGTTTGAAACCTTGATAAGAAATGAATAACGAAGGGAACCTCATGTTAAGAAAATGACAACGAGAAGTGGAATCTTCAGATAAATAATAAGACCGAAGCGGAATAATAAAGAATGAAGCTGGGAGTCTATGATAAGAGACTTCCGTGAGTAACATGGTAGGTGACTGGGAGAATGACGATGGAGAATTCAAATGTAAGAAAGGACTGAATGAAGAAATGAAACCTAGTCAGCGAAACCTGTGAGGCTATTCGGAGATTCGCTAATATGACGTAGCATGTCTTTATTGCTCCCCTATATGAGCTATGCATCTTGGAGTTTACAAGTACACCAGATCTAGGGATATCAGATATGCCTATAATCAGTTATCATTCGAGCGTGTTGGTCCTAAAGTCGAGTTTCAAGTTGCAATAAGGAGATTAGAATTTCCTTAAGTATATTGTTGTTAGAATATGATTAAAGGAATTTGTAGAACGTCGGTTAATAAGAGTGGTATTTAGGATGAAGCATAAGACAACTACCAGAATATTGTTGCGAAAAGCAAAGGACATAGAGGATTTATAAGAAGTAACTTGTAACAAAGCTTAAATTGTAAGGAGTTCAAGGGAAAACGATTTGAGATGAACGGCA
The DNA here is from genome assembly GCF_029784015.1 of Lycium ferocissimum. Taxonomy (NCBI): domain Eukaryota; kingdom Viridiplantae; phylum Streptophyta; class Magnoliopsida; order Solanales; family Solanaceae; genus Lycium; species Lycium ferocissimum. The sequence goes on along the minus strand of NW_026713605.1, from coordinate 10,198 downwards.
AGGTAGGTAAACTACAAAGGCGGAAGCGACAATAGCTAGTAAAGGATGTAAAACGATCCTATCACTATAGAGATAGAAGTGAGAAGAACGTGGAAGCATATTGAGCACAACAATGACAACTCTAAGTTGGCAAGAATATAAAAATTTGAGGAGAGCTACTGGCATCAAATGATGATTTAGGAAAAAATGGGATTATGTGATATCTCAAGTAAAGCATTCCAAAAAAAAAAAAACCAATGGGTCATATTATGCGAAGGACAAACCAGGAAGAGAATTTCAAGGATATAGCGCAAGGTGATGGTGAAAAACTAGTAATTTAGATATCCAAGAAAAGAGTTTCAAGGCTCATGATAAGGATAGAGAAAGAGGGATAAAACGGAGCTTTAAATACTCAAAAGTACACTCTTCGACTTAGGGCTCCGAGGTATTAAATGGTCCAGCTAGGAGAGAAAAAAGAAAAATAAGGAACGTTTGGTATCTTGTTTGCAGCTCCAGAGTAAGATATAAAGGCATGTGATATTAGCAAGTTCAATGCAAGGTGAAAGAGTCGAGGAAATGATAAGAGTACGTGTGAAAATTGGAGCAGAGGCAATGAAGATATGTCAAGTAAGGAGAATGACGGTACGATTAGATATGACCTGTTGAGAGGAAGGTATGTGTAGAGCATGATTCAATAAGAGAATGCTTGAGGAAGTATTGAGACGGCAAGACTAGTTTAACATTCGAGGACGAATGTTCCAAAGGGGGGAAGGATGTTACACCCCGTACTTTTATATGTAAAGTTTCGACGTGAGTTAGTTGACGAAGACTTAAAAGGCAAGGTTGTCGTCAAGGTCATAAGAAATTATTCATGCTCATTCTTCATACATGAGAGCTTGGCATCATGTTTAGTAAGTATCGGGAAGGTTGGATGTTAAGCGGATCGAAGAAATTAAGTTTGTTGAAACTTTGGGAAAATTTGGCAAAATTTATTTAAATTTTGGGTCATATTGTGAGGGCCGTATCTCCTAGAATATGAGGAGTTACGGAACCCATACCTATGCATTCATAATTTTCATGAGTCTACTTTCCCATGCAATCGACAGATCTGAATTTGCAATTCGACGGGAGTTATGGGTCGCCGGTAGTCGACGACCCGTCGATGCACATCGACGACCCATCGATTTCGTACGTCGTAGCTGATCTATATAAGCACCCATTTCGTGATTTTTTTCATTTAAACCCACACCAACAGACCCTAAACATTCTCTAATATTCATCTATCCTCTCCAAGCCTTTCTTTATTATCCAAGCAAGATCCGAGCCCAAAAAACCCGAGCTAGTGAAAGGGAAGTTGTTTCTAGGGTTTCTATTTGAAGTTGTTGAGTTTAGGAGTTGGATTTGGAGTTTGGTTCTTGGAATTCCTTCCCCTTTAAGTTATGTATACTATTCTTATCTTTTCTATTATTTTGATTACCAAGAGTTTTAGTGATTTAAAGTAAAAGAAATATAGTTATGGAAGCGGTGAGTTATTTGAATCAAACTAAGATTTGGGGCTGTTTTGGGAGATGTTTTAGCATGGATTTGATTATGTTGTGGTATGAAAGTATTGACATAAGTTGTTTGTGAAGGAATTCCTTAGTTTAAAAGTAATGGAAAACATGATATGAAAGACCTAAACTAGCTTGATGATGTGATTGCCTCGAAGGCTGTTTCGATTGGAATTTTAGAGAGATTTCTACTTGTTTATGTTGTTGTATATTGTTATTGTTGTTGTTGATGATGATTTGGGTGTTGTTCCCTATTTGGGAGTTGGATAGGGGTAAGAATTATAGGGGAAATGCTTCCCGAATTTCGTTAAGTTTCATTCGTACTTGGAATGGGTAGTAAGGGACGTATAAGGCTTAATTGTAATTTGTGTTATCTTGGTTGTAGTGTTACAAGCTCGGAAGTACGCATTGGACATTAGGTAGACTCGAAGGTATGTTAAGGCTTTCGTTTTTATTCTTTTGGCATGATCCTTAGTATTTGAATGAACAAGTAAGCGAGCGAGTTCCAAAGACTCTACTCTTAGATGGTACAGGATTCATCATACCCTTGATTCCTTATATCCATGTTCATGACTTCTATAGATCTTTGTATTTAGGGTAATCTTGAGTATGTCTTTCATGAGTCTTTCAAGTATTATATATATATATATGATCATACCCTTGATTCCTTATATCCATGTTCATGACTTCTATAGATCTTTGTATCTAGGGTAATCTTGAGTATGTCTTTCATGAGTCTTTCAAGTATTTTATATATATATATATATATGATCATACCCTTAATTCCTTATATCCATGCTCATGACTTCTATAGATATTTGTATCTAGGGTAATCATGAGTATGTCTTTCATGAGTCTTTCAAGTATATATATATATATACACAACTATTTTCTCGTACCGTGCCTAGATGGCCGGACATGTCACCGCGAAGGCGGGCTACAAATGATTTTACCGCACCTAGATGGCCGGACATGTCACCGCTAATGCGGGCTGCTTAGCGATTTATGAACCAAACAGGTACGTTCCACAAGACTATCGCTATATTATTTTTACAGAGTGCATACATATCATATATCGCATAGGTATCTTCGCCCATACGTATGCATTCGTACACCGCTTTATTATGAGTTTCAGATCCCTTTTATGATTCTTGTTTATATAGGTTATTCTTATGCCTTATATACTCGGTACATTATCCGTACGACTCCTTATTGTCCTGGGGTCGCGGCTCACGCCCGCGCGTGCCGATAGATCGGGAGATGATCCGCCGCAGTCTTCCTCCGCTGTAGTTGGTGCGCTCCACTTGATTCAGAGCTGCGGTCTGTTTTGGTATGCTATTTTGAGATGTATATACATGTATATAGGTATGGAGGGGCCCTGTCCCCTCCTATCTACAACTTTTTGTTCCATTAGAGGTCTGTAGACAGTGGTATGTAGTTGGTACATAATGTAGTCTTGTCGGCTCTCATTCTTTTGTGTATAGTATCTATATAGCAGCCTAGTCGGCTTGTAATGTTATTTTGGTATTTTGCATATATATATATATATATACAGTTGGATATGAATCAGATTTGGGCCACCCTGTTGTTATGTTATAGTTAAGCAGGTATATGGATGTCTGGTCATTAGAGGTCAAGCACTCGTCATGACTCATTGGCTTGGGTCGTGATAGCCTATGTAGGCACTGTAGCGTAGCCATCCCGGCGGTCTTATAGCCGTTGGAGCGGCTCGACCAATTTTTTCCATGAGGTTCTTGATACATTTTGGTATATTTCGAGCCTTACATTAGATGGTGGACCTCTAGCAAATCACTCATTGTCCATGAGTCATTCTTGCCTTGATGTTCTGTGAAGCTTATGTAATCCAAGGACTCCAATTTGCTCGGATTATAGTACGAGTTACATGAATAGGTGGTGATCACAAGTATGGTGTGGTTACGTGACTCGAAAAGGTCGAGTATGATTGGGTGATTTTCTATTGCGTTATGTCTAAGAGCGCTAAGCCATAAAAGGTTCCTCGGCTACGTTCGTCATCCTATTTCCTTCTGTTAAATTTGAGATACGAGAGTAAGAATGTACTATTAAAGTCCTGGCTGCTAAATGTATCACCCATCAGCACTTGTTCGTTCCCTTGCTGTTCAAGGATGAACGGTTATTCGATTGGTATCTGATGTAACGACCCGTTTCATCGTTACTGTGAATTTCGAGAAAACTCGCAACTCTGACTCCTTAAAAATGTCTTCGTTCAATTACATTTCTGAAAATCACTAACTTCATCGAAGACCGTTGTGCGCATTGCGTGAGAGCTTGAAATGTGGGCCACTAGGCCCAGTTGGGCCGCCACAGCGCCTGAAAAGGCACTACCGCGGTGGCGCTGTAGCGGTGGAATCACCGCAAATGCGGCAAGTGTATTTGGCCAGTGGGCCACCACGGCGGCCACTAAGCCACCCTAGCAGCACCGCCGAAGCGGTTCCCATACCGCTGAAGCGGTTACGTATAGTAGAAATCCCTATTTAAGTGTCATTTCGGTATTTAACCTCGTTTTCAAAAACCCAAATGAGTCCAGCTGCCCTCTAGTCTTTTTAGGAGCCTAAAATTAGATTTTGATTGGGAATTTAAATCCTGCTATCCTCTTCTAATTCCTCCCTTCCATAGTAAATTTTCCTAAAAGTCTTCACCTAGAGAGCTAATAAAATGAGTATCACTAAACCCTAGATTGGAGGAATGATTGGTTGGCTTGTTCTTCATATGTAGTTCTTTTATTTAAATCTCTCATGCTCTTCACCCGAGATTGGTTAATACTCTAGATTCCTATCTTCTCCCTAATGGTAAATGAGTTCTCCATAGATCTTGGAAATGGGGTTTTTCAAGTAAAGAGTTAAAAATGGCAACTTGGTCTAGTAATAACTTCTTATGGTTAGGAAAAGAGTTCTTTTGGTAATGGAAGCCTAGAAATCTAAGGGTGGTCCAAATTCCTAAATGTTCCTTATTAATCTGAAATCCCTTACAAGTGTGTTAATTCCTATCCTTGGCTCTCATGAGTATTTCAAGTTCCTTCATTCGGGTTACGACGTGATGAACAAATTTAAGGTCTACGGATGTTCATGGCACCCGTTCGGCCTCGAGGTAGGTTACGGTTTCCTTTTGGTAGACTCCAGTTGGATTTACATATTTATGTATTAGAAGAAACGGAGGATGCATGTATAGGTATTGGAGATTTGGGATTGATCCTTAGGATGGTACCGTTATTTGACGTTTGTGCTCGGGCTTTTGGCCTGTAGATTCCCTAGGATTCTTGTGTTGGATTTCCTTGAATATCGGTGGATTGTTTTGACTTGGAAGTAGTTGTTGTTAATTATTTTTCTATGCTTCATGGTGTGAAGTTCCGTAAGGTGTGCCTAATTGGTTCTATGCTTATAACCTTGAATCTCCTTTGACATTGAAATGGGTAGATTTACCAACAATCATGAAATGGATTCTAGACTTAGTGTTAGGTAAGTTTTGTAAATAAAAGGCGAATTATCATGTATTAATCTTGATAGATAGTAAGAAAATGAGATAATAGGTCACGTGACTTGATTGTTGTGTTGGGTTGATGCCACGTATTGTTAGTAGATATTGGGATTTGTTGTTCCATCTTGATTGTGATATTGTAGTATCTTACGGATTGACGTTGATACGAGGCTAGAATTCTATATGACTTGTGTAGTCTCCATGATATTGTTGGTGTATCCACGTTGGTACTTGTGACATTGATATGTTTTTGGCATACCCATGGTGGTACCTGGGATACTGATCTGATTATTGATGTTGATACATGCATTGCACGCACTCTCATTCTCATGATACACTATTGATACTTTGTTGGTACTTGATGAAACACTGTGATGAGTTGGGCTCAATTTTTAAATGAGAGTGACGTGAGAGTATGATATCCGATGTTAGTTTCAGAATCGTGCATTAAGTGAGTGCATGGACTCCGCGGTTCCCCCAGGGTGGTGCCGATGTGAACCCCCCTTGGGAAAAGATCCGGGGTCTCATCTGTTTGTTGGGCAAATATCTGAGACTAATGGCACTTAGACTTCGCGAGTAACCTTGGGTTATGCTACCCAGATGTCGATACTTCCGTCCGGAGTACATGTGTACAAACCAATGCATTGCATTGCATTTGCATTCATACATTATTGCATTGCATTGCATTATGGCTTATACTGTGATGATCTGGTGTTTTACTTGTGATGTTGTTTTCGGATTGGACACATTGGAACTTGGCATATTTGGGTTTAGATGTTCTACTTAGGCGATGACGTGTACTTGGTTACGATTATGGTTGCCTTATACATGTTAATTTATCTCTTAGATTGTTCAGAGGATCACTTATATGTTTGGCTTACAAATGGATGAAGGATAAGGAATACCTTAATGATGAGTGGACTTCTGTACTACGAACAAATGGCATAATGGTATATGAGAAGCGTAAAACTGTTGTGGAATTGATTGGTAGCTATTAGAGGAGAGTTGTATGATTTTAAGAGTCTTGATGTTATACCTAGTGGTAAATAGATGTATGGTATTGATCTAGTTGCTTATCCTGCTTATTTGTGAATTCTTTTACTGATATGTGTTTCTAACCATTGTCGGCCTATGATGCTTACTCAGTACGTATTGATTGTATTGATATTACTCTTATTACATCTCTTTCGGGGTGTATAGTGTTTTAGGTGATTGATTACGACACATTGGGAGATGCACAGTACCTATCTTGAAAATCTCCGCCCAGTTCATTTCGGGATGGAGGATTAGTCTTAGAGTTGTATTCCATTCTAAAATTTACATTTGTCGCTCTTATACTAGTCTAGACCAGGTCGTGGGAAGTCGTAATGAGTCTTGTAATCATTCTTGAAAACTTGGGTTAATAAAAGCAACTGATTTTCGTTGTTAATTATTTATATTTATTGGATTAAATGAATTATCTTTACTTGATTGATGTGTTATTTAATTGAGGGTTCGCCTACCGAAGAGGGAAAGGTAGGTGCCCGTGTGATCCTAAATTGGGTCGTGACATGTTAGATTGGTTCCACCAGTGTTAATGTGCCTCTTGTTTGAGTAGTTTGAGTATTAGTACTTTTAATATGATCATGGTTTCTGTCTAGTCGTTATTTAAGTTCAGTCTAACTAATGTTATCATGTGTTTGAAATGCTCTATGTGTCTGTATGATTAATTTACTACACCAAAGGTAGTCTAGTGACAGTTGTTAGCCTCACGATGTCTCTAATGTGTTCCTTTTTAGATTAAGTTTGGTCTTCATGAAAGCTAGGCATGTGAAAATGTTGACCAAAGGAAGTAGTCTGTTGTTCCTTTTTAGATTAAGTTTGGTCTTCATGAAAGCTAGGCATGTGAGAATGTTGATCAGTGAAGTAGTCTGCCTTGAGTCATGATCCTGTCATCTGCATAATCACGTGTCTCTCTATTTGTATGCTTATTGATTTAGAGTAGAAATTTGTATGAGAAAATATGCTAAATTAGTCAAAATGAATGAACACGTTCAATTCAATAAAAAAAAAAAAATCTTTTTTTCCAATTCATTTTTTTTTTCTTACAACACGATACTTAAATCTAGATTCTTGTAATTATGATTCAAGTGAAGAAAAAATAAGCCTATTTATTTCGGGCTTTAAAACCAGTAGTTTTAGCGGTCAACTCGGTTCTTTCAATTGTTTCTCATTATTGAGAAAATGTAACAAAGATAAAATACGAGTTTATAGCTTTGTCCCTGTTGAATTTTGATGTCTGTTTAGAATATGCTTAAGCATCATTAGGCATCTATTAGTTGCTGATCCAAATAGTGATTATGCATCTCATGAACTTGTCATTCTGTTTTAGTTTAAATTCTCAACATTTGACTTGGTTTTATCTTGTTCACTAAGCCTGTGCAAGCTTTAATTAGTAATCAGTCTTAGGTTGTGCAAATATGGGAATCAGTTTGCCTTATTATTTAATCTGAATCAATATGCTTTGCCTGGTTTGATGTGAGATGAATATGAAGTAGCTTGTTTATAGTCCAATATGGTGTAAAGAAGGTGAACACATGTTTTAAGCTTGACATTATCTTGATTCAGTCAAAGTCATCCTGCACTTATGAGATTCAATTTAAATCACACAACATGTACCTCCTTGACATGACTAAGCTATTAAGTATTGGCTTTAAACATATGCCTAGACTAAATATGTGTTTGGTTAGGTCAGCTTCGGTTTTTATGAGATGCTTTACCATGCTATTATCCATGGGTTGACTAATAAACTATTAATCCATTAAAAAATGGAAATTTTATATATGTATAGGTTTGTGTGTGTCTGGCCTATTTCATTAGAATTCATATTCATGTGTTGGGTTTCTAGCTATAGAGAGAGAGTACATGGTCCATGTGTTTACCATCAATTAATCATCACAAAGCATATTTCAGACTAAGCATATGATAGATTGTTAAGAGTGATTGTGTTTCTATTGTTATAAGAAGTAAGATTATGTGGTTTATGGGACAATCTTAACATGAAGTAGTGGAGCAATTTAGTTACTATATGTTTGAGGATTCAGATATCCATTTCATACTGTCAAACATTATATAGGAAGCATATTGTTAGAACTGATGACTGTTTTAAGGGAGTTGTTAAGACTATATATGAAAATTAAGATCAAAAGCATGCTCATGTTCTCAATAGGTCATTATCTGTGCTCCATGGTAATGCATTTGTATTGAAAACATATGTTTGACTTTAATACGCATACATACACCCACCATGCTAAAGAAATTGACTAAGACATTTTTGATTGCACTGCCTTGTCTAGCTGAGTGAAATTTATAGTCTGAAATAGCTAAGAGTCTGAAAGATAAAGTGTTTGGACTTTTATCATGATAAGTTGAACTGGTGTGATTCATCTAAGGTAAATAATAAACCTGTTTATGATCACCTAAGTATATGGGGAGCTTAAGAGGATGTCACTTGGTTGTGGTAAGACAAGGAGTGATTATCCTAGGGCTAGGGAGAGGTTAGGAAAGGCTTTGAGTTTTTTTACTAAGTCTAGTACTACTTATCTTAGGATGCTGCGGCTCTTCTTTGTTGAATCACAATTCCATGGGACCCTCTAAGGGCACAGTAAGTGTGAAAAAGAGAATACTATGTAAATTAACATGCTGAAAAGGAGTATTGAGGTCTGTGTTGCAAAACAATACTGTATTTGTGTAGTCTTGTTTCCTCTTTTGTATTTTGTATTGTACTCTACTCTGTTGTTTGTTAATGCTATGGATTTAAAGGGATTAAAGTGTTACGTCCCCTCCAGGATAGTCTAGACCATAAGCTTGTCCCTGTTTGAGTGTCTTTGTTGTCTGAGATATTCTCTAAGCCATTTGAATTCTACTATCTATTCTTAAGTGAAAAAAAGAGATAAAATATGGGGCTGAACCAATATGAGTCTAGGAATAGTTAATGGGCTTGAACGTTGTACTGAAACAAGAGTGACATCTGTTTAGCATGACTAAAAATGACTGGTTTGATTCTAAGAAGTTGTGTCCTGGCCTAGTCAGTGGATTTTTTTTTTTAAGGGTCTTGCATGTTGAAAGAAGTAGTGAATCATGGTGAAGGAGTAATATATGTAAGGCAAACCGACCTCTGTAATCCTTAGGTTATTGGATGCATCATAGAAGTTTCTCTCTTATATGTGTGTTAATATGTATACATCAAGTATATTTCTGTATGGATGTCAATATCTTATGTTGATGTTGAAGTTTATTTGAGGTTTACCTCCTCTCTCTTTCCTCTTGTCTGCTACTATGATGTTATGATACATGCTAAGTATTCAAGATATATACCTCATGTATACTTAGGTATACACGGGGTGTATATCTTGTATTGACTATTGATTAAGTGTAGTGTTAACTGAATTGGGCTTATCTCTTCAATGCTGTCCTCATAAAAATTAGTTTGGGCCTTGTATTGCTTTATTCATATATGGTATCATGTTCGGGCTTCCTGCTTTATTCCAAGATGTTGGGCTTGTCTTCTTTTTCAGAGGCTGTTTTGGCCCCTACTGTGCTGTTTTGGTGAAGTATACCAAACTAGGCCAGATATATATATTCATATATGTATGTGATTGTATTTGGACTGTGTTTGAGTTTTAATTTTTGTTAAATTAGTTTGCTAAATGTAGATGCTCTCCAACAGCATATATCTCGTTGGGCAAAAGGCCCAACACTTTTCTTCATCGAGTCCGAGCCCAGAACTTAAAGGCCTAACTATGGGTGAAAATAGTTAACTGGTGCGATCGGTAGGCCCATCAGCCATTCCTATTTTTTACTTCTTCATGTATGTTGATAGAAATGGATGCTTGGGAAAATATTGGAATCTGTATGATTATAACTTAGTTGAAATAGGCAAAACGATGCGTATATCGTTTAGAATGGATAGGAACCCGAATAGTTTTCAAACATAGACCCAACAAAAGAAAAATGTGCTACACCTCGTAGTTTGGACGTTGAGTTCCGTAGGTGTCAACCGCTTAATTGTGCACTCCGGAGTGATATGCGCCAATTTTATGGTTATAAAGGTTTACGATCATGTATGAGGAGCATTGGAAGGATTGGAGGTCAAATGGGCGAAAGACGAAAAAAGA
>NW_026713604.1:0-34385 GCF_029784015.1 Lycium ferocissimum | reverse complement strand
AGGGGCCTTTGGGCCCACCTTCACCCCCCCCCTTTTTCTCCATGCCCAAGTTTCTAGAGTGAAAGATGATGAATATTATGTCTTGCTTGTCATCTATTGTATACATATAAGATTCATCCAAGTGGCCATGCCCCACACATGGCTTGGATCAATTAAAATTAGCCAAGCCATGGTGGTAGCCCACACAATGCCACACGGCCATACATGGCTATTTCATGAAAATAATTAACTTCCAATAATTCACTTTTAACCCCAAATATTTCTTTATGTTCCATACCAATAAAATCTCACAACCTATGCCTTAAAACAAAATCGGGCGTCAAAAGTCTCAACCTCGTATCCTGCATGGGGCCTGCCCAACTTTTCATGGTTAGTCTTTTAATGTCCCAATGTACAAAATACGGGATATAACACCAGGACACAAGGAACTGGATCAGTACGAGGAGATGGAAAGGATTTGAAGGGCTGAACAGGACAAGCAAGAGAAAAACATGGAGAAGAAGATGGAGGAGTTGCTAGAAAAGTCCAACAGGTGCACAAGGAAGGCGACAGGCCTAAGATATGACGACCTGTGCATGCACCCGGATTGAGACCTTCCATAAGGGTTTAAAATCCCGAAGTTCAAAATGTTCAACGGGATAGGGAACCCCAAAGTGCACCTCCGTTCATACTGCGACCAATTAGGCGGAGTAAAGAAGAATGAACCCCTGATCATGAGATTGTTCAGTCGTAGCCTTGTGGGTGAGGCCCTGAGAATGGTTACTTCACATAGGACGTACGCCGGTGGCTCCCACCGGGAAGACATGGCAGAATCCTTCATGGAAAGGTTTCGGTTCAATATCGAGACCGTGCCAGACCGTTACTACCTTGAGAAGGTCAAGCCAAAATTAATAAAAAATAACAGAGAATTCGCCAGCAAGTGGAGGGCTGACGTGGCCCGTGTCCGGCCACCAATGAGCGAGGGAGAACTCGTTTTCGTATTCATCAGGTCACAGGAGCCATATTTCTATGATAGGATGCTATCAATGGCCAGAAGGCCGTTCTCTGAATTGCTAAAGATGGGAGAGGCAATAGAAGGCGACCTCAAAGCTGGAAAGATCGTCAGTATCTTCAACAAATCGTCTGGACAGGCTACCACGGGAATCTTCTGCAAGAAGAAAGAGGACGTGACAAGCATATCACACATTTTCAATCAAAACCCAAAAGGGCCCTCATCTTCCCACCAAGCCCCGCCCCTTCTGAATTACTCTACCTTTCTGTACGGCTCAGCACCCGTTTATTACACACAACCAACATTTACCACCGCTGTGCGAGCATACACGGCTCTGCTTAGTGTCCATGTATCCGCCCCTGCTTACCAACCACAACCACAACCACAACAAGCATACCAACCACCACAACAAACATACCAGCCACTACCCCAGTAAAACTATCGGCCACCACAAAATAAACCCCCGCAAGCCTATCAAGCCCAGAACAACCGAAATCAGCCACCACCCTCTACATACAATGCGCCACGTCTAGCTTTCGAGAAAAGGCCTGTGAGGGAATTCACGACGCTCCCCAGCTTACAGACTCCAGCCAGAGAGGTTACCGACCGTTAGTGGCTAATTCGTAAAGCTCCCAAACTTGGCACAGCCCGGAAGCCGATTTTACAGGGCCGATCAAACTTGCGCCTACCACTCGGGAGGGGTCGAGCATAGCACGGAGGATTGCATAAATCTAAAGCATAAGATCCAGGATCTGATCGACAAAAAGGAAATCGTCTTGGAAATTGCTGCCCCTGACATAAACACGAACCCGCTACCGAATCATGAAAGCGGCAGGGTCCTCATGATAGAAAGGGACGAAGATAGGGAAGCTTATGGAACGTTGTCTCACAGAATCACCAAGCCTCTAGAATAGACGGTTGCTTCCCTCACCCTCCAAGAACAGCCCAAATTCAAAGTCTTGACCCCCAACCCGAGAGTTCCCAAGGCCGTGTTCAGAACCTTGATCGCAAAGACCTGTGGTAGCCTAGGTAGCACAACAAATTGCTCCTAACCTCAAAAGGCCGATCACTGTGCAGGCATCCATGACCCAAGGCATGACTCATTCAAGAAGATGCTACACTCCTAAAGAATTGGCCCAAAACGCCCTAAGAAAAGAGAATGCTTAGAAAAGGGCGATAACCGAAGGAGATCCTGAAGAATTTTGGCGGCGTATGCAGCCTAAAGACTATTCCATCATTGAGCATTTGAAGAAAACACCGGCGCAAATCTCATTGTCTTCATCACAATAGCTCATCGTCTCGCAGAAATGCCCACATGAAGGTATTGGATGATGCACATGTACCAACAGGAATGAATAGTAAAGATTTGGCCGGACTAGTGGCCCATATCATTGGGGAGCATAAGGTCTATTTTTCTAAGGAAGAACTGACCGTCGAAGGGACATCCCACAACAAAGCCCTCCATATCACCCGGTAATGCCGTGACAAGGCTGTAGGAAGGGTATTAGTGGACAACGGGTTGGGCCTCAATATCTGCCCCGCGACCACCCTGACACAGCTTGCCTATGATATAAGAAAGATCCCCAGAGCGCGACGAACGTTAGGGGATTCGACGGATCCTTAAGTGATTCTTTAGGAGAGATCGACCTACAGATCCCGATCGGGCCTGCCTCCTTCATAGCAGAGTTCCAAGTCATGGCGATCACTGCTAATTACAACATGCTTACCAGGCCATAAAATTCGAATGGCAGGGACAAGAGATCGTAGTGGCAGCAGAGAGAGATATTCAAAAGCATCCTTACGACACTGTACCCGTGATTGAAGGGAGTCCTCATTTCTCCAACTTTCACATAGTGTAATACGTAGGGGCCACCCATGCAAAAGAAGAGTTCGGCAAGCCTATGCCGGCAGTCTACAGAATGATTGCCTCTACCCTACTGAGAAACGATTTTGAATCGGGAAAAGGTCTAGGAAAGGACCTCGAAGGGATAATAGAACCTGTGCCAATCCCGAAAGAAAACTACCATTTCGATCTAGGGTATAACCCTAACAAAGATGAGATCACGAGGGCCATTAGGAGGGAGCCCAAAATAACAAATCTATTTAGCCCAATCCCGGGCTTGTACCAGTCATTCCCCAGAAGGATGTCAATGTTAAATGAAGAGAAAGCTAGCAAAAGTCTTGAATCATTGTTCAGGATGTTAAATCCAAGTCTTGCTCTGACTTGGATCGCTCAAAAGCTGAGACACTACCTATCGATGTTTACCACCCACCTCATATCCCGAATAGATCCGTTGAGATACGTTTTTAGGAAACCCATGGACGTGGGAAAGTTGGCTAACTGGCAGATGTTGTTAAGCGAATTCGACATCATATACGTAGCCCAAAAGGCAATCAAAGGACAAGCCATGGCCAACCTACTGGCAGAAAGCCCTGTCGACAACGAGAATAAGCCTTTGCGGACTTTCTTCCCAGATGAGAAGGTGCTAGCTATGGAAGAAGAATTGACAGAGCCATACGAAGGATGGAGGCTATTCTTTGATGGGGCGGTCAATTACAAAGGGTCAGGCATCGGGGCGATGTTGATATCAGAAATAGGACAACACTATCCGATGGCCGCAAAGCTCAACTTTACATGTACTAACAACATGGCAAAGTACGAGGCATGTGTCCTCGGCCTCAGGATGGCATTGGACATGAACATACCGGAGTTATTGGTAATCGGGGACTCCGATTTGCTCATAAATCAGGTAAAAGGAAGTTTGGCGACCAAAAACGATAAGATACTCCCGTATGTGAATTTGGTGCAAAGGCTAGGTGGGAGATTAAAGAATATAGACTTCAGGCATACCCCGAGAGCCCTAAATGAGTTTGCAGATGCGTTAGCTACGATAGCCTCCATGATCCAGCACCCCGAAAGCGCTCACATCGACCCTCTGGAGATCACGATAAGGGAAGAATAAGCTCACTGCGCCCAGGTCGAGGCTGAACCGGATGGCCGACCGTGGTATGCCGACATCAAGACATACTTGGAGAAGGAAGAATACCCCCCAGAGAGTTCAGCAAATTAGAAGAAGACCGTCAGAAGGCTGGCCAACCGTTTCTTCCTGAACAAAGAAGTATTATACAAAAAGATGCCCGACCTCAGTTTACTCAGGTGTGTGGACGCCGAAGAAGCCACAAAATTGTTAGGCGAAATGCATGCGGGGGCATGCGGTCCTCACATGAATGGATTCATCCTTGCAAAGAAAATCCTAAGGACAGGATACTACTGGATACCATTGAGCATGACTCGTGCAAATTCGTGTAGAGATGTCATCAATTCCAAATTCAAGGGGATTTAATCAAGGTTCCTCCTAAATAGTTACACGCGATAAGCTCGCTGTGGCCCTTCGTAGCATGGGGGATGGACGTCATAGGACCCATTGAGCTCCCGGACTCTAATGGATATCGTTTCATTTTAGTCGCCATTGACTACTTTACCAAATGGGTGGAAGCCACTTCCCACAAGTCAGTGACCAAGAAAGTCGTGGCCGACTTTGTTAAGAACAATATGATATGCTGCTTCGGTGTACCGAAATTCGCCATCACGGACAATGGTGCCAATTTATACAGTCATTTGATGAAGCATATTTGCGAACAACTCAAAATAACACACAGAAACTCTACTGCCTACCGACCACAGATGAATGGGGCCGTAGAGGCTGCCAACAAAAACATCAAGAGAATCCTGAGAAAGATGATCGACAACCACTGAAATTGGATGATCGACAACCATTGAAATTGGCACGAACAACTGCCTTATGCCTTGTTGGGGTACCGTACGGCGACCAAACTTCCACCGAGGCAACTCCATACCTCCTTGTCTATGGTACGAAGCGGAAGTGGAGATCCCCTGCTCGGATCATCCAAGAGAAGCGTAGCCGCAAGATGCAGAATGGGTTAATAATCGTTATGAGCAGCTGACTATGATAGAAGTGAAGAGAATGGTGGAAGTGTGTCACGACAACTATACAAGCAAAGAATGTCTCGAACCTTCAACAAACGGGTTAGAGTTCGACTTTTTCCGCATCGGAACACTCGTGTTCAAGCGAGTTTTCCCCACCAAGAAGAATATAAGGGAAAATTCCCGCCGAACCGGAAAAGGCCATACATGGTTAGAAAGTACTCGTGGAGAAGTCGAAGTGCTAGTCGAGAACGGACAAGAGTGGCCCAAGGCCATCAACACAGATACACTCAAGAAATACTACGTTTAGGATTCCATTTGCTTGTAATCGCATTGTTATTTCCTTGTAATCGTACCTTTTGCTTGTACTCGTACTAGAATAGAAGAAAAACAGATCATCTATGAAATGAACTATGCAATGACTTGACTTCCCTACGGTGGGATACGTAGGCAGTCTATATCGGACCCGGTCGCTTTATTAGAAAAATCAAAACTCAATTACATTATCCTCGAACTACGTTCGACCTAAATTCTCGTTGCGACACAGATACAGGCGCTTTCGAGCTCGATCGTCATAAAAGAAAAACCCAGAAACCATTAAGAAAACCCCAGAAGCAATGAAGTAAAACGGAAGGGGCGAGATTAAGCTACAAGGGCCAACACAAGGACCGAACAGTGTCAACGCCACACTGGGGCAAAATTTTTTAGAGGATCTCAAAATTCCTATCAGGCACAATCAACAGGAAGATAGCAATATAAAACCCTACACTGGGGCAGAATTTTTTAGGGGACCTCAATAATTCCCGCACAATGGAAAGTAGCGGGGGCCGCTCAAGGTAAGCCCAAACTGAGACAAAAACTTTCAAGAGAGGTCATGAGATCCTTCCACCAAGTTCGGGGATCAGCAGTAGTACCTCCCGAAGGATCCGGAAGACTGCACTCAAAGTCACATGTCATGACAAAAGATTTTTTGAAAAATAATATAATATATATATGGTAGTAATAACGAACTTGTATATGTAGAACAATGCGCTTTGCTAATTTGTACTGCATATTTCAAGAAGATATATACACTCGTTAGTATAAGCGCGCTCCAAAATTATCTCTAGGAATACCTAGGCCAAGAGGGTACAGAAGGACGTCCGGAGAAGCCGTCGCACGGGAGGACAACAACGCTAATCGGCGTTTTAGGAAACTCACAATTTTTCTATGGATGCAGGCCTTAACAGGAAAGGGACGGGACCGTAAAGGCCTAGCCCAGCAAGAATAACTCGTTTAGCGGTCAGCAAAGCGGCAGAACTAGGAAGGCTAAGTCCGGTGAGAACAACACCACAAGCGAATGGGAAAGGGTACACCCAACCAAAGTGTAAGAAATGAACGAGCCTTCGATATTTTAGGCCAAAGGGGTCGAAGTGAATGAGCCATAAAGAAATATTCGACAAAAAGGGTCGTGACAAAAATAAAAGGCATATCTGACCACGAGGGTCATAGCCCATAATACGAACGAAAGAAAGATCATCCAACCGCAAGGGCCATTGAACGTTTCTTCCATTCTTAAATTCGCCAATTTTTTATTTCTTCTTCGCCGAGGGCCATTGAACGTTTATTTTTACGTTTATTTTTCGCAAGAGGGGATGCCGAGAGAGGGCCATTGCACGTTTATTTTCTAATGCCAAGAGGGCCATTGCACATTTATTTTCTGCTGCCGAGACGGCCATTGCACATTTATTTTTGCTGCCGAAAGGTCCATTCATTCATTTATACATTCATACCGCCGAGAGGGCCATTCATTCATTCATACATTCATACCGCCGAGAGGGCCATTCATTCATTCATACAGCCGAGAGGGCCATTCATTTTATTACACACTGCCGTTACAGGTTTACCTTTTGCTGCAGAGAGGAGCATTCATGCAAAAATCATGAAGACATTTAAGATATTATTGAATTTCAAAAGCAGATGCACAATCTCCGAGACAGAGCCTACCTGCTGGACCGGATCTAGACAAATTGTAGAGCAAACGTGGAAAACTTTTTTCTCTACACACCGATCAAGAGGGTGCCCATGAGAGTCAAGTTTCTTCCGGCCGTGATCTAGAAAACTACCCATTCCTCAAGCTCGCCCAAATTTGTTCGCTTTTGATTTCTTTTTACTAAAAACCGCAATGGTCGGCACACACCTGGAAATCCAAAGGTATTCCCACATAAGGACATACTTTCTCCAGCGAGTCGAACTATGTGGCCTCGATTCCCAAAGGCCAGGGATATGTAGGTACCTACGACCGCAGGGCCGGCCACACTCTAACGATATTTCGAGAAAAAATCGTGCAATAACATCATGGATCTCGTGACTCTTTCTCACACACACTCGAAAGTCTTTAATAGAGTCGAACCATAAGTGGCTCCGAACTCTCGCATAGCCCGAGATATGTAAAACCCACACTCGGGTTCCGGCCACGCTTATGTGATTTGCATGAAAATCGAAGGATAAAAAGAATCGGGTAGGTCAAAAACCAGAGTTAGTCAAATTTCGTGGTAGCCTTTTTACGCCCTAAACCCGCGCGAAAAAGTGAACCGTTACATACATCATTATAATTATTGAGAATCAGTTTCGTATTCCATGAAACCCATACTTTGCATCCCATGGGTTCCTACATGCAAGTTACAAATCATCATGTTATTTTCAAGAAAACACTCTACATGTTTTACAAGTTTTCATGCAAGTATATTATGTAACTATATTGTTATGCAAGTATATTATGTAACTATATTGTTCAAACCCATGTTTACAAGATATTTTATATGAAACCGTGTTCATGTTATATCACTTCAGAACATGTTTACAAGTTATTTCGTGTAACCATGTTTACAAGTTATTTCATGTAACCATGTTTATTAGTTATTTCGTGAAATCATGATTTCAAGTCATTTACAAAGTTATTTCATGAAAATCATGGGCTTTTAGCCAACTATATCATGTTCATGCTTTTGGGAGTTTCACGACCACTTTAGAAGGCTCGAATAGGCCTAAAACAAAGTTAGCCGCCGTAGGATAAAGATTACTCCACCGCTAGGACAATTCTTCATGTAATATTGATTGGATCCTTTCATGTCATGTTTTCATCTCATACCCACAGCAAGGTGTAGGAGCTCACGTCCGGTGAGGTACCGGACTCCACGTACCCACGTGTTGATATCATGTTGTCGGTTTACGCAACTT
Organism: Lycium ferocissimum; assembly: GCF_029784015.1. Lineage (NCBI taxonomy): Eukaryota > Viridiplantae > Streptophyta > Magnoliopsida > Solanales > Solanaceae > Lycium > Lycium ferocissimum. The sequence continues at coordinate 26,229 of NW_026713604.1, read as the reverse complement.
TCTCCCTACTTAATATGTTTTACACATATATATATATATATATATATATGCATTCATGCCTATGCTCGTGTTTTGTGTTTCGCCTCTCTTTTATCGTGATATTTCATGTCCCATGTTATTTTATTCGGTTGCTTACATACCAAGACATTCAATGTGCCGACGTCCCCTTTATTGCCGGGAGCTCGCATTTCATGACGCAGTGCATCGATTTCATGTGACGACGTATCTACTTAGTAGGACTTCGCACTTATCAGCTTGTTGATGAGCCCTATCTCTTTGGGGGCTTAGACATTTATTAGTTATTTATTTTTGTTTTAAGATATGCATTTAAAAGAATGCTGGGGGCCTTGTCCCAGCAATTATGATTTCCATTTCTGACTCATGATAGAAGTTTTATAGACTAGACTAGTTAGTTATGTCATGTCAGATATTCAGAGTCGCATAGCCATCTTTGGCTCATTCATGTTATTTCTGCACTCATGTTTAAACAAGTATTTTTAATAAGTATTATGACTTGTTATGTTTGATAAAGGCTTGTCATGCATTTACGTTATATTCCGCTTATGATATGTCCGATAATGATTCAGCAAGCCATGTGGTTCGCTCGGTCATATGTAGTAAGGAACTGAGTGCCGTGTTTCGCCCAGGCCATGGTTTGGGGCGTGACAAAGCTTGATATCAGAGCCCTATGAAACTGCCGTCTATGAAACCGCGTCTATGAAACTGCGTCCAGTAGGGTCACTTTTATATGTGTGTGCGCGCCACACATATAAACAGTTGATCACCAAGACATTTAGGATTGTCTCACTTCTTTCAACTCTAGATCGTGCAATAGAGCTATGTTCTAAGAAATCACTCGAACTCGTGTGTTGTTTCCCATTCTACCGAATACGCCTCATCTCAATGGATGAGGAAGATGTAAAGATAATCATTATCGATGTGTTGCTTTCAGATGGAGTCACCAGGAATTATTCTAACTCGTGATAGAGGTTTTATAGACTAGACTAGTTAGTTTATGCAATGCTCTCCCTACTTAATATGTTTTACACATGTTATATATATATATATATATATATTCATGCTCATGCTCGTGTCCAAGTTTTCAGTTTCACCTCTTATCGTGATATTTCATGTCCCATGTTATTTTATTCAGTTGCTTACATACCAGTACATTCAATGTGCTGACGTCCCCTTTTATTTCCCGGGAGCCTGCATTTCATGATGCAGGTACTGATTTACAGGATGACGCATCTGCTTAGTCGGACTTCACACTTATCAGCTTGTTGGTGAGCCCCATCTCTTCGGGGGCTTAGACATTTATTAGTTATTTATTTTTGTGATAAGATATGCATTTAAAAAGGTATCTTTGTCCCGAATTATGATTTTCATTTCTGACTCATGATAGACGTTTTATAGACTAGACTAGTTAGTTATGTCATGTCAGATATTCAGAGTCGCATAGCCATCTTTGGCTCATTCATGTTATTTCTGCACTCATGTTTAAACAAGTATTTCTATTAAGTATTATGACTTGTTATGTTTTATAAAGGCTTGTCATGCATTTATGTTATATTCCGCTTATGATATGTCTCATAATGATTCAGTAAGTCATGTGGTTCGCTCGGTCACATGTAGTAAGGCACTGAATGCCGTGTTTCGCCCAGGCCATGGTTTGGGGCGTGACAAAGCTTGATATCAGAGCCCTATGAAACCGTCGTCCATGAAACCGCGTCCCCACGAACCGCGTCCGGTGGGTCACTTTTATATGTGTGTGCTCGCCACACATATAAACAGTTGATCATCAAGACATTTAGGATTTTCTTACTTCATTCAACTCTAGATCGTGCAATAGAGCTATGTTCTAAGAAATCACTAGAACTCGTGTGTTGTTTCCCGTTACGCATCCGCCTGTATCATCTCGATGGATGAGGAAGATGTAAAGATAATCATTATCGATGTGTTGCTTTCAGATGGAGTCATCAGGAATTATTCTAAATCTTCAACAAAGCGTCTAGACAGGCTGCCATGGGAATCCTCCGCAAGAAGAAAGAGGACGTGACAAGCATATCACACATTTTCAATCAAACCCAAAGGACGCATCTTCCACCACTGACAGCCCCGCACGAATTACTCTACCTTTCTGTACGGCTCAGCACCCGTTTATTACACACAACCAACATTTACAACCGCTGTGCCAGCATACACGGCTCTGCTTAGTGTCCGTGTATCCGCCCCTACTTACCAACCACAACCACAATAAGCATACCAACCACCACCACAACAAACATACCCGCCACTACCCCAGTAAAACTATCGGCCACCACAAAATAACCCCCCGCAAGCCTATCAAGCGAGCAATAAAATCAGCCACCCGCTACTACATATAATGCGCCACGTCTAGCTTTCGAGAAAAGGCCTGTGAGGGAATTCACGACGCTCCTCGAGCCAAGGGCTAGACGGCTAGAGAGGTTGCTGACCGCAGGGCTAATTCAGAAAGCCCCGTCAAAGCTGGCACAGCCCGGAAGCCAATTTTACAGGGCCGATCAAACTTGCGCCTACCACTGGGGAGGGGTCGAGCATAGCACGGAGGATTGCATAAATCTAAAGCATACGATCCAGGATCTGATCGACAAAAATGAAATCGTCTTGGAAATTGCTGCCCCTGACATAAACACGAACCCGCTACCGACTCATGAAAGCGGTAGGGTCCTCATGATAGAAAGCGACGAAGACTGGGAAGCTTATGAAATGTTGTCTCCCAGAATCACCAAGCCTTTAGAATAGACGGTTGCTTTCCTCACCCTCCAAGAACAGCCCAAATTCAAAGTCTTGATCCCCAACCCGAGAGTTCCCAAGGCCGTGTTCAAAACCTTGATCGCAGCACCTGTGGTAGCCCAGGTAGCACAACAGATTGCACCTAACCTCAAGAGGGCGATCACTGTGCAGGCATCCATGACCCAAGGCATGACTCATTCAGGAAGATGCTACACTCCTAAAGAATTGGCCCAAAATGCCCCAAGGAAAGAGAATGCTTAGAAAAGGGCGATAACCGAAGGAGAGGCTGAAGATTTCTAGCGGCGTATGCAGCCTAAAGACTATTCCATCATTGAGCATTTGAAGAAAACACCGGCGCAAATCTCGTTGTTGTCACTGTTGGCTAGCTCACCATCTCATAGAAATGCCCACATGAAGGTATTGGATGATGCGCATGTACCAGCAGGAACGAATAGTAAAGATTTGGCCGGACTAGTGGCCCATATCATTGGGGAGCATATGATCTGTTTTTCTAAGGTAGAACTGCCCGTCGAAGGGACATCCCACAACAAAGCCCTCCATATCACCCTGTAATGTCGTGACAAAGCTGTAGGAAGGGTACTAGTGGACAACGGGTCGGGCCTCAATATCTGCCCCGCGACCACCCTGACACAGCTTGGCTATGAAGTAAGAAAGATCCCCAGAGCGCGACGAACGTTAGGGGATTCGACGGATCCTTAAGTGATTCTTTAGAAGAGATCGACCTACAGATCCCGATCGGGCCTGCCTCCTTCACAGCAGAGTTCCAAGTCATAGCGATCACTGCTAATTACAACATGCTCTTGGGAAGACCCTGGATCCACTCAGCCGACACTGTGCCATCAAGCCTTTACCAGGCCATAAAATTCGAATGGCAGGGATAAGAGATCGTAGTGGCAGCTGAGAGAGATATGCAAAAGCATCCTTACGACATTGTCCCCGTGATTGAAGGGAGCCCTCATTTCTCCAACTTTCACATAGTGTATGCTCTTGGGAAGACCCTGGATCCACTCAGCCGGCACTGTGCCATCAAGCCTTTACCAGGCCATAAAATTCGAATGGCAGGGATAAGAGATCGTAGTGGCAGCTGAGAGAGATATTCAAAAGCATCCTTACGACATTGTCCCCGTGATTGAAGGGAGCCCTCATTTCTCCAACTTTCACATAGTGTAATACGTAGGGGCCACCCATGCAGAAGAAGAGGCCGGCAAGCCTATGCGGGAAAATCTACGAAAACGATTCTCTGATCACCCCCTTTTCGAAAAAAAGTATTTTTGCGGTTTTGAATCGAGAAAAGGTCTAGGAAAGGACCTCGAAGGGATAATAGAACCTGTGCCAATCCCGAAAGAAAACTACCATTTCGATCTAGGGTATAACCCTAACAAAGATGAGCTTACGAGGGCCATTAGGAGGGAGCCCAAAATAACAAATCTATCTAGCCCAATCCCGGGCTTGTACCAGTCATTCCCCAGAAGGATGTCGATGTTAAATGAAGAGGAAGCTAGCAAAAGTCTTGAATCATTGTTCAAAGAAAGGGAATGCTACGCGGTCGTTGAAAAAAGTCAAGGAACGCCCAGCATATGCAGCTTGAGGCCAGAAGAACGGCTGAACAATTGGACATCCACCCCCCTCTTGGCTCCTTGGTAGAGAGATGGACTTTTCTTGGAAAAATCTTTTGCTAAAAACGATGACATCGGCTGAGGCCCGAATGATCACCCCCTTTTCTAAAAAAGTATTTTGCGGTGTTTTAAATGGAAATGGCCTGGTGTTCTTCTGGACCAGGACCGCAGTTGTAATTAATCACCTTTTTGAATTAATGAAAGTCTCGATCCGCATGAATCACTATTTTCACTGGTTAATAATAGCTGTTTGTTTTATAATTAAGTAATAACAATCGATAATAAGCTTGATTTTACTTTACCTCACTTTTTTCAGTAATAATCATAATAAAACAACCAAAAATGTCATGACATGTCACGAAACGAGCGAAGAAGGTGACCAGCAGGAGTACGATGAGTCGACAATGATAACAGAAGGGCTAGTAGAAGAGTTGGAAGAATTAGAAGAAAAGAAGAAGCCAAATATGGACGAAACTGAGGTGATCAATCTCGGTGATAGAGAAGATGTCAAGGAAACACGAATCAACGCTCATTTAGGGGGCCCGCAAAGGGAAGAGCTCATAGCTCTACTAAAGGAATATGTGGACGTCTTCTCTTGGTCGTACGCGGATATGCCAGGGCTGAGCACTGAGATAGTGGCCCACATATTGCCCATCAAGGAGGGTTTTGCCCCAGTCAAACAAAGAACGCGAACGTTCAAACCAGATATGAGTATCAGGATAAATGACGAGGTCGAAAAACAGATTGAGTCAGGAATAGCGGAAGTAACATCCTACCACACTTGGGCAGCCAACATAGTATCAGTGCCCAAGAAGGACGGAAAGATCCGAATCTGTGTGGACTACTGAGATCTCAACCGGGCTAGTCTGAAGGATAACTTCCCTCTCCCGAATATCCACATCCTGATAGATAACTACACAAAGCACGAGCTGCAGTCATTTGTAAATTATTTCGCTGGGTACCACCAAATACTCATAAGCGAGGAAGACGCTGAAAAGACAGCCTTCATCACCCCTTGGGGAGTCTATTATTACAAGGTAATTGTTATATCCCGTATTTTGTGCGTTGGAATATTTTAAGTTGGTTGCGACAAGTTATGGACAAGACTTTTAATCTCCGGTTTTGTTGATTTTGTGTTAATGCACAAGTTGCATATTCATCTTTTCATTGGCATGAAGTGTTAAGGGTAAATTGGGAATAAGGAAAATTTTGGGGTTAAAAGTGAATTGTGGAAAGTTAAGCATTTCATGGAAATTAAGGGCTAGAAGTGAAATTTTGGAAACTAAATATTTCATGAAAATGGCCATATGTGGCCATGTGTGTGGTGTGGGCCATAGCCCATGTGTTAATTATATAAGTGGCAAAAGATGACTAATTAAGTCATCTTCATCATTTAGCACCCTAGAAAATTCAAGAAGCATGGAGAAAGAACAAGAGGCCATTCGGCCATGACCAAAAAAATTGGAGTCCAAAAATTGACAATCATGTTGTTGCTTCATAATTTAAACTCACGTTGACGATTATATTTCGTATTTTTGTACGTCGGATCATTCGCAAGGATGAGGTGGGGTCCACACACCGGATTTTTTTTGGGACATGCGACAATTTATATGAATCACATATGTGAAGTTAAACATAACTCAAGAAGGACCCTTGAGCCAAATCAAAGTGGAAGTCCTCCAAACAAATATTTTTAAGTAATGTTTTCGGGTGGTCTGACTTCGAGGGGCAGAAACGGTACTATAAGTTTGGAATTTGGAAAAACACCAAAGATAGAAGTTGTAGATAATTGAATTATCTTTCCAACCATAGGTCGTGGGCCCACATTTGACATCGGGATAAGGAGATATGGATGTTTTAAGGCAGAAGGTCGGTGGGCTAGGCCCAAACGGGCCCAATCGATTAGGCCCATGACCCATGCCTATTTAAGTCTAATTTCAGCCCTTTCCTCTCATTTTTCAGACCAAGAATACCCAAAAAATTCTGGAAAGAGAGAGAGAAGAACCTTGGAGAGAAGAAAAACCAATTTTGACCAAAATCTGAGCCCCGAATATTCATCGAAGCCCATGAAGAGAAAAGTGTTGTACGCCGCGTTGTCTTCAATTTGAGCTAAAAATCAACCAAGGAGAAGAGTGATAACGTGGGGATGCATGATTAAGGTATGAATACGGTTCCTTTTCATTGTTAACGAGTGTATTTAGAATTTTAACGGATTAAAACGGAGGGGATAGTGTGTAGAAATGGATGAAATTCATGAAATTTTGTATGTTGATGTTGAGCGTGAGTATAGGCTGTTTTGTGACAAGGAATGAACTAAATTTATTTAGTATGTTTGGATTATTGTGTTGTGGATTCTATGGTGCTAATGAAAGTTTAATGGTTCAAAGTGAAGTTATAGTTGTTTGCGGCTTGTTATGGAATTTTATATAGTTTATTGAATTTATGGAAGTAATGGATTATTAATGTAGTTCATGAATTCGGAAGGAAGAAAATGTGTTGTATTGTTTCCTTGAACTTGGAGGTTTCGGGTTTCATTATGTAGTGGATGGAATGTTGTTGAATTGTGTCGAAAGGGTTATTAATGTTAGAATATGTTTTGAATCGATTATTGATGTTACTTAAATGGTTGTTGGTATTGTTGTTGAAAATATTGGCCGAGTTGAATTCTCGGGGTTGTTGAACTTATAGGGGAAATGCTTTCAAATTTCGTAAATAAAGTGATGGCTTGGGATTAGATTCTTAAGTGCTTATGGCTAATGTTTGGTACTTAATGACCTTATTGTACATCTTGGAAGGTTTGAGACTTAAATTTGGATTAGCGTAGGAAGCGGACGAGGTATGTAAAGCTCAACCCTTTCTTCTTTTGGCATGCCTTAGTTACAAATAGGCTATGACACGAGCCTCGAGGAAATTCTATTCTCGCAATCCGAGCATGTTTATGACTCTCATTTGTTTCTTGGAATTCATATGTTTGATGTGATGAAATATTGGACCTTATGTCTTTGGAATATTTGATTTTCAAACGTTGCATAAAAAGTTTTGTTTTTAAGGAGTTCCGTAACTACGAACGACTGTAACTTTCACAGAAAGGCTCGGATTGCCCCGATATGTTCGTAGGAACTTTTATGGCGTATGATGATTGTGTTTTCCATAGGCGGGCCCGACTTGGGTCGACACCCATCCGTGGGCCCCGCGACTTTCCTCTATGTACTTCTGATGATTTTTTTAAAAGGATATGATATGACTATTATTCCGATTCCAAGTACGATCAGTTTACTTATCTTTTGAGTTTACAATAATGATTCGATAACGTATAATGACTTAAACTTTCATAGGTGGGCCCGGATTGGGTTGACGCTCGTCCGTGGGTCCCGCGACTTTCTTTTGTATAGTGCCAACGACTCTTTGAAAGAACTTAATATGACTATCTTTCCGACCCCCGAGTATGATTACTTATTTATCCGTTGAGTCTGAAATAAGGATTTTTATGTATGTGATTTTGATACGTGACTTTGGTTTCCGAAGTTCGGTTTGATATGTTCCCGAGTGATATTCGGAAGAAAATCTGATTTGACTACTGTTTTGGCTTATAAATGATGGTTCGTTTTGATTAACCTATTGAGTCTTTGAAAATGTTTTAAACTATACTTGGTTACTCACGATTCTATTCGTGCATTCTGTGGTTACATTTTTCGCCAAGTCCCGGGCCGGTTATATTATCGTGCGCACTATGCCGTATTCGAGGTATGATGTATTCCGAATTATGATGTGTCCGGTTCGCCGAGCCCTTTTCGGCCGGAACCGCGTATATATTATGGTGTTATGATGTGTCCGGCACGCCGAGCCCTTTCGGCCGGCACGTGTATATATGCTACGATATATGTTATATGTATGGATTGAATATGATCGGTATGGGTATCGCAGCCGTGGTGGGGCAAACCCAATGGTGGGGCAAACCCATTTGGGCAAACCCAATGGTGGGGCAAACCCAATGATGAGGCAAATTCCACATTGGTTTAGGCCAATCCCACATTGGTTTAGGCCAATCCCACACCGGTTTAGCCAATCCCACATTAGTTTAGGGATCCCACATTGGTTTAAAGCAATCCCACATCGGTTAATGGCATCTCATATGATCGGCTATGATATTATGATGTGTTACGGTATGTATATGATGATTATTCGCTTATGTCACTCGGCCCATTATGGGCCGGATATGATACATGACATTGATATGCGTAATTTGTATTTCGGGAATAAGCATTTTGGCATTCGGATTATTATATTTGTCTTTTGTATCTCTGATGTACGATTTGCGCTTCAGACGCAAGCACTTTGGTTTTCTGGTTGTTATGCTTGCTTTCTGTACTCCTGACTTCGGTTATGGCTTCGTTTTCTGTACTTCCTGCTTTGCATACTCAGTACATATTTCGTACTGACCCCCTTTCTTCGGGGGCTGCGTTTCATGCCGCGCAGGTACCCACAGATGAGTAGATGACGTTAGCAGAAGATGTTCCAACTGGATTGGCGAGCTCCATTTCCTCCGGAGTGCTGCCGAGTCCGAGTGCTTTTGTATGGTATCTGAAGTTATGGTAGAGACTTTGCAGACAGTGTCGTGTGTATGATATGTCAGTTTTGTAAGCGGCTATGTAAGCCGATGTATTATTATGCATTATGTTACGAACTTTATATGTTTACAGATTTCATACGATGCTAGTTTTATTTGATTTGACAAAGATGAAAGGCATGTTTGTTTTCGAAAAAAAATTTCATTATGTGCTTATGTCATGTTTTGCGGAGCAAGATGATTATGAGTATTACGAAAGTCTGCGGGTTCGCTCGGCCCTAGGTAAGGGTCGGGTGCCCATCATACCCTATCGGATTAAGGGTGTGACAAAGAATGTCGTTCCACCTCAAAAATGTTGGCGCCACATACATGAGGGCTATGACTACCCTATTCCATGATATGATGCATCGAGTGATCGAAGTCAATATGGACGATGTCATCATAAAGTTAAAGGAAAGCTCGGAGCACACCACACACTTGCGCAAGTTCTTCGACAGGCTTCACAAATTCAATCTGAAGCTGAACACTGCTAAGTGTGCATTTGGAGTGCTCGCCAAAAAGTTGTTGGGATTTATAGTCAGTCGCAGGGGTATTGAATTGGATCCCACCAAAATCAAAGCGATTCAGGAATTACCACCACCCAAAACCAAGAAGGAGGTCATGAGTTTCTTGGGAAGGTTGAACGACATTTGGCGGTTCATAGCCCAGTCCACCGTGATCATGGAGACAATCCTAAAATTGCTCAAGAAAGACGCTCCCATGAACTGGACAGAGAAATGCCAAGGAAAATTGTTATAGCCCGTATTTCGTGCGTCCGGATGTTGTGAGACAATGGTGAGAAATTAAGGACAAGACCATGTTCTAAAATAGTTTTAATGTCGGAGTTGTGAGGAATATTATTTATGAATATTGGTATTGTGGAAATGTTGAAAAAGGTTAAGGGTAAAAAGGAAAAAATTTGCAAAGTGGCATCATGGGAATAATGTGGAAGGCTAGGGGTAAAATGGTAATTTCACAAAGGTTCAAGGAAATTCTTGAAGGGCCAAAGTGTACAAAAGAAGACACTTGGTCTTCTTTGACCAAGTAAGAAAAGTCAAGAAAAGAAAAGAAAAATCAAGAAAAAGGAGGAAAAGTCTAGAAAGGGAAGAAAGGGAATATGTGACCAAAATTGAGGGGCTTAAGCATAAATATATATAAGTGATGGGAGAATTATATATATATATATATTTGGAGTCATCTTTTAGTTGAAGAAATAAGAAAGAAAAAAAAAGAAGAAGAAGAGAGGGACTTAGTAGTATTCGGCCATGGCTCCAAAAATGGGAGCCATGGAAGATGCTCAAAATAAATTATTTTCTTCCACTTTTCCTACCTAATTGAAGGTCCTCAACAACATGGAGTGGTTGTTGGAACAAGCAAAGCATTTGTTGTACAAGTTTGGAGCCTAGTCAAGTAAGAAGAAGTTAAGTAAAAAAAGGTATGTATTCAATCTTCTTTCATATGTTTTGGATGGTTGTGAGTATTGTAGTATGTAGAAAGGGATGAAAATCATGAAAATATGGAAGTTGTGGGTGTGGCCGTGTGTGTGTGGTTGTATGAGAAAATGATGAATTAATTTTATGAAGTAAGTTTGTTGTTGTAACGTATAGAAAAGGATGCAAATTCATGGAAAACATGTATGTTGTGTGTTGGCCGAATGCATGGGTTGTTGTGTAGAAAAGATGAAATGATTTTTATTTAGTAGAATGATTGGTGTGTTATGTAGAAAGAATGGATTAATTTTACTTAGTCCTTTGGTTGTGTTGAAATGGATAAAAATGCATGAAAACATGTGTGATGCTATTGTGGCCGAATAGGGGTTGGTTGGCAAGTTATGGTGAATTGATTCTATTTGATATTTTAGTTGTTGTGTGTTGTGGATTCCGTGATGTAAAATGAAGGTTTGGTGGCTCGAGATGAATTTGAAATTATTTGCGCGTTATTGAAGAGGCTAGTATGACATTAGTGTGGTTTTCTTATATTTGCATGAGTAATATTGTTAAGGTGTGGTGATGATATTTCATGAATATGGAAGAAAGGAAATGTTGTTGGATTATGTAAAAGAGCCACTAATGTTGGAAGATTATGTGAATTGAATGTTGGAGTATTGCTAGAATAATCGTTGGTATTGTTGTTGGTTTGGCCGGTTGCATTCCGGGATTGTTGTTGATTGAAATTGGCCAAGTTAAACTTGGTGGGATGGTATATTTACGGGGGAAGTGCTTTGCCAAAATTTCGGTAGCCAAGTGCCATTTGAAGAATCCGCTTCTAAATGCACTAATCAAGTTTGGGTAAACATGACCAAATTGTAGATTTTGGCGAATTTGGAGCTTGAAGTTGGAGTAGCAGAGGAGCGGAAAGAGGTATGTAAGACTTCACCCTTCTTTCTATGGCATGTCTTAGACGTACTAAGTTGGATACGGGCCTCGGGGGCCATTCCTTTTCTCGAAATCCAAGATTGAAATTCGCTACTATTCATTCAATAGAATTGAACTAGAAATGGTGCGAAATGTTGGAAAACTTCTTAGACCTCTAGAACTTGCATAAATGAGACCCGATTACTTTAAAACTCTCATAAGTAATGTCATGAGACGTATTACACGTAAATTGTGTGCGCCGCCTCATTTGACCCGAGGTGGGCCCATTGTTCCCGGATTTTCTCTATCGCTTCGTTTGACTTGTTTTGGAGAAGAATCCTGGAAACTCTCGATCCTCGTCCCGATTATCAAACGATAGGTACATCACTATCCTAATGTAAAAATGTCTATGATGACCGTGATAACGATAATGCTAAGAAAGAACATACATCCATGATAGGTACGACAAAGATGATTCCTTGACTAAGGTGAAGAATATGATCTTAAAATGATAACGATGGAGTTGAAAATGAGAAAATGCCTACGATAGATATGTTCGCTATAAAAATGAATATATGGAAATGTTAAACGATTTCTTGATATCGCAATGCTATCATAGAGAATGACCGCCATAAAGGTTCTAAGTAGATGAAACTATACCTTATGATCCTATTTGATGTTTTTCTCATAAATGACACCTTTTATTGGTAATCTCGCCTTATGATACATGTATATGTGTATGGAAATGTATATGTATATGTATATGTAAATGTATATGTGGGGAAGGGGAAAGGGCAACTGTGTCCACCTGATTCAGCTGGCTTATCATCCCGGACGCGGGATGCCCGGACGCGGGATATGGGAGAGCCGGAAACGGCGTCTGTATATGTGATATATATTGTATGTTGGGACACTGTTGGGGAGGGGGTGGGAGAGCCGATGTACTCGGCGTCTGTGAACGCAAGTAAAGAACACCGTTTTCTGAAATGCTCTGTTTTCTGTATATGCCATATGTATAATATGTTGGGACACTGTTGGGGATGGGGGGTGGGAGAGCCGATGTACTCGGCGTCTGTGAATGTAAGCAAAGGACACTGTTCTCCGAAATGTTCTGTTCTCTGTAAATGTAAATAAGAAGTACCGTTTTCTGGAAAGAAACTAAGCATGTATGGCATCCGCCTGAAAGGCACTCACACGTACAGGTTATATCTAACCCGGATAAGCTCCATATGTTTGTACCGTTATTATTCATACTGCATATGCCTTTATCATGTTACTATTCATGTCTTACATACTCAGTACAATGCTCGTACTGACCCCTCTTCTTCGGGGGCTGCGTTCATGCCGCGCAGGTACACCCAGACGAATCGAAGCTAGCATACATGATGTTCCAGCAGGGTTGGTAGGCTCCACTTGTTCTGGAGTGCTGCCGAGTCAGAGTATATGAGCCATGATGTTTTGTTCGGTGTTAGAGACTTTGCAGACAGAGTCGAGGGTATAGAGCGACAGCTTTGTAGACGGTGTCGCTGGTTAACATGTTATTATGTTTCATGTCACGGGTCCCACATGGCAATAGACTTTACTTATAGAAAAAAAAAATTGAGTTCACTATGTATCCTATTTTTTTATTTGATACAGGAATTTACCTATGTGATAAGAGTCAGAGGGTTCGCTCGGCTCCAGATGTGGGGTCGGGTGCCCATCACACCCTGATCAAGATTGGGGTGTGACAAAGTGGTATCAGAGCGAGGTCGGTCTAAGGGTTGTCTGCAAAGTCGTGTCCGGTAGAGTCCTGTTTATGGGTGTGAAGCCGGCCACATTTATAAATAGGAGGCTGCGGGCATCTAGGAAATGTTGACCTTCATTCGGTCTTAGATCGTGCGATAGAGCCAAGTCATAGGGAATGAAATTCCCTTAACTAATCGTTAATTTTCGGGGCAGACGTCCAATAGCGACGGAAAAGGCGAATGACGATACGGTAAGACACGAGGTAAGTTGGGATATACGTTCTTTGATGGATATAATGGCCGGAATATGTCATACCGACCGTATGTTCGTAAAGTATCGTCGATAATTGTTACGTACACGCGAAGAGTAGGAATGGTAAAGGAATTCTCGTAAGAATGGACACGAATGTAAAGGCACGTGGAAAGGAAATATTACAAATCGGCACAATGTGCGAGACGTGTTGTTCCGAAAAGGTCATGAATCGGCAAAGGTGCGAACGTTATCGTCGAGAACTGAAGTCCAGACAAGGGTAGCCATATATACGGAAGGTGAACACCGGAAATCAAGGAGGGCAAAACGGTAATTATAAGAGAAAGGACGTATTATGAAAATGTTTTGGAGCTCGTAAGACTTCGACTTAATGATAGGTAATAAAGGTCAGAAAGGGAGCCGACGCGAAAATATCGCATTAAGATACCGAATTCCAAAATTTTGGGTTAAGCGTGCTCGAAGCGGGAGTAATCCTATGATGGGTGACCCCCTGGGAAGTTGACAAGAAATTTTATAAATTGAGACATGCGAGATAAATGAAAAAGCTAAGGTAATCTAAGGAAAACTAGAACAACCTACGTGAAACTACGGCATATAAGATGGCTGGAGACCATAAGGAGACATGTAGAACAAGGCAGACTAGATTGGTGAAGAGACAGAAAGCACGACATAGCTTGGGAATTAGAATAGGCTTGAATAGCGTTGGGAAGTACTTTGTGGGCTAGTTGAAAGTAGAGGCGTATATACATAGAGATGAAATGTATACGGCATTTGGAAAAGAAAAAGAGTAAGCCGGTGGAAGACAAAGAGATCAGAGTACCGGAAAAAGGGTGAAAGCTGTAAGGAGGAATTGCGAGCAAATGAACTGAACAAGTGAAAGGACGAGTAGTGGATGGAAAAGTATAGGGAATGTGGACAAAATGATGACATGGGTCGAAAGTAAAGGAAGAACCACGAACAAGCGAACTAAGGGAGTGAAAGGAGTAGAAACGAGTTGGTGTACTGGATTAGAAAAACCTAGTGGTGTAGAGTAAAGACTCATGAAAAAGCTAGGTGGTCATTACGACGAGATAAGGTGGACAATAAGAAACGGCACGAAGGAAAGAACAATAAAAGGAACCCCCCCGAAGTATTATGACGCCCCATAAGGCTAGTTGAACATTCGAGGACGAATGTTCTAAAGGGGGGGAGGATGTTATAGCCCGTATTTCGTGCGTCCGGATGTTGTGAGACAATGGTGAGAAATTAAGGACAAGACCATGTTCTAAAATAGTTTTAATGTCGGAGTTGTGAGGAATATTATTTATGAATATTGGTATTGTGGAAATGTTGAAAAAGGTTAAGGGTAAAAAGGAAAAATTTGCAAAGTGGCATCATGGGAATAATGTGGAAGGCTAGGGGTAAAATGGTAATTTCACAAAGGTTCAAGGAAATTCTTGAAGGGCCAAAGTGTACAAAAGAAGACACTTGGTCTTCTTTGAGTTAAGTAAAATCAAGAAAAAGGAGGAAAAGTCTAGAAAGGGAAGAAAGGGAATATGTGACCAAAATTGAGGGGCTTAAGCATAAATATATATAAGTGATGGGAGAATTATATATATATATATATATTTGGAGTCATCTTTTAGTTGAAGAAATAAGAAAGAAAAAAAAAAGAAGAAGAGAGGGACTTAGTAGTATTCGCCATGGCTCCAAAAATGGGAGCCATGGAAGATGCTCAAAATAAATTATTTTCTTCCACTTTTCCTACCTAATCAAGGTCCTCAACAACATGGAGTGGTTGTTGGAACAAGCAAAGCATTTGTTGTACAAGTTTGGAGCCTAGTCAAGTAAGAAGAAGTTAAGTAAAAAAAGGTATGTATTCAATCTTCTTTCATATGTTTTGGATGGTTGTGAGTATTGTAGTATGTAGAAAGGGATGAAAAATCATGAAAATATGGAAGTTGTGGGTGTGGCCGTGTGTGTGTGGTTGTATGAGAAAATGATGAATTAATTTTATGAAGTAAGTTTGTTGTTGTAACGTATAGAAAAGGATGCAAATTCATGGAAAACATGTATGTTGTGTGTTGGCCGAATGCATGGGTTGTTGTGTAGAAAAGATGAAATGATTTTTATTTAGTAGAATGATTGGCGTGTTATGTAGAAAGAATGGATTAATTTTACTTAGTCCTTTGGTTGTGTTGAAATGGATAAAAATGCATGAAAACATGTGTGATGCTATTGTGGCCGAATAGGGGTTGGTTGGCAAGTTATGGTGAATTGATTCTATTTGATATTTTAGTTGTTGTGTGTTGTGGATTCCGTGATGTAAAATGAAGGTTTGGTGGCTCGAGATGAATTTGAAATTATTTGCGCGTTATTGAAGAGGCTAGTATGACATTAGTGTGGTTTTCTTATATTTGCATGAGTAATATTGTTAAGGTGTGGTGATGATATTTCATGAATATGGAAGAAAGGAAATGTTGTTGGATTATGTAAAAGAGCCACTAATGTTGGAAGATTATGTGAATTGAATGTTGGAGTATTGCTAGAATAATCGTTGGTATTGTTGTTGGTTTGGCCGGGTTGCATTCCCGGGATTGTTGTTGATTGAAATTGGCCAAGTTAAACTTGGTGGGATGGTATATTTACAGGGGAAGTGCTGCCGAAATTTCGGTAGCCAAGTGCCATTTGAAGAATCCAGTTCTAAATGCACTAATCAAGTTTGGGTAAACATGACCAAATTGTAGATTTTGGCGAATTTGGAGCTTGAAGTTGGAGTAGCAGGAGGAGCGGAAAGAGGTATGTAAGACTTCACCCTTCTTCTATGGCATGTCTTAGACGTACTAAGTTGGATACGGGCCTCGGGGACCATTCCTTTTCTCGAAATCCAAGATTGAAATTCGCTACTATTCATTCACGAGAATTGAACTAGAAATGGTGCGAAATGTTGGAAAACTTCTTAGACCTCTAGAACTTGCATAAATGAGACCCGATTACTTTAAAACTCTCATAAGTAATGTCATGAGACGTATTACACGTAAATTGTGTGCGCCGCCTCATTTGACCCGAGGTGGGCCCATTGTTCCGATTTTCTCTATCGCTTCGTTTGACTTGTTTTGGAGAAGAATCCTAAGGAAACTCTCGATCCTCGTCCCGATTATCAAACGATAGGTACATCACTATCCTAATGTAAAAATGTCTATGATGACCGTGATAACGATAATGCTAAGAAAGAACATACATCCATGATAGGTACGACAAAGATGATTCCTTGACTAAGGTGAAGAATATGATCTTAAAATGATAACGATGGAGTTGAAAATGAGAAAATGCCTACGATAGATATGTTCGCTATAAAAATGAATATATGGAAATGTTAAACGATTTCTTGATATCGCAATGCTATCATAGAGAATGACCGCCATAAAGGTTCTAAGTAGATGAAACTATACCTTATGATCCTATTTGATGTTTTTCTCATAAATGACACCTTTTATTGGTAATCTCGCCTATGATACATGTATATGTGTATGGAAATGTATATGTATATGTATATGTAAATGTATATGTGGGGAAGGGAAAGTATAACCGTGTCCACCGATTCAAATGCTTATCATCCCGACGCGGATGCCCGACGCGGGATATATGGAGAGCCGAAACGGCGTCCGTATACGTGATATATATTGTATGTCGGGACACCGTCGGGGATGGGGGGGGGAGAGCCGATGTACTCGGCGTCCGTGAACGCAAGTAAAGAACACCGTTTTCTGAAATGCTCGTTTACGTATATGCCATATGTATAATATGTTGGGACACCGTCGGGGATGGGGGGAGAGCCGATGTACTTGCGTGCCGTGAATGTAAGCAAAGGACACCGTTCTCCGAAATGTTCGCCTCCGTAAATGTAAATAAGAAGTACCGTTTTCCTCGGAAAGAAACTAAGCATGTATGGCATCCGCCCGAAAGGCACTCACACGTACAGTTATATCTAACCCGGATAAGCTCCATATGTTTGTACCGTTATTATTCATACCGCATATGCCTTTATCATGTTACTATTCATGTCTTACATACTCGGTACAATGCTCGCACGACCCCTCTTCTTCGGGGCTGCGTTCATGCCGCGCAGTACACCCGCACGAATCGAAGCTGGCATACATGATGTTCCACAGGTTGGTAGGCTCCACTTGTTCGGAGTGCCGCCGAGTCGAGTATATGAGCCATGATGTTTTGTTCGGTGTTAGAGACTTTGCGGACGAGTCGAGGGTATAGAGCGACTTAACCTTGTAGACGGTGTCGCCGGTTAACATGTTATTATGTTTCATGTCACGGTCCCACATGGCAATAGACTTTACTTATAGAAAAAAATTGAGTTCACTATGTATCCTATTTTTTTTTATTTGATACAGAATTTACCTACGTGATAAGAGTCGAGGTTCGCTCGGCTCCAGATGTGGGGTCGGGTGCCCATCACACCCTGATCAAGATTGGGGTGTGACAAAAATTCAACAAAATCAAGAGATTTCTCTCCAATCCCCCTGTTCTGGTGCCGCCCAGGCATTGGAGTCCTCTCTTACTGTACCTGTCAGTATCAGAGAATGCTTTCGGTTGTATGCTCGCCCAGCATGACGAGGAAGGAAAAAAGGAACATGCCATCTACTATCTAAGGAAGAAGCTCACATCCTGCGAGGTGTGGTACACGCTCGTAGAAAAGACCTGTTACGCTCTGACTTGGATCGCTCAGAAGCTGAGACACTACCTATCGATGTTCACCACCCACCTCATATCCTGAATAGATCCGTTGAGATACATTTTCAGGCAACCCATGGCTGTGGGAAAGTTAGCTAACTGGCAGATATTATTAAGTGAATTCGACATCATATACGTAGCCCAAAAGGAAATCAAAGGACAAGCCATGGCCAACCTACTGGCAGAAAGCCCTGTCGACAACGAGAATAAGCCTTTGCGGACTTTCTTCCCAGATGAGAAGGTGCTAGCTATGGAAGAAGAATTGACAGAGCCATACGAAGGATGAAGACTATTCTTTGATGGGGCGGTCAATTACAAAGGGTTAGGCATTGGGGCGATGTTGATATTAGAAATAGGACAACACTATCCGATGGCCGCAAAGCTCAACTTTACGTGTACTAACAACATGGCAGAGTACGAGGCATGTGTCCTCGGCCTCAGGATGCCATTAGACATGAACATACCGGAGTTGTTGGTAATCGAGGACTCCGATTTGCTCATAAATCAGGTAAAAGGAAGTTAGGCGACCAAAAACGATAAGATACTCCCGTATGTGAATTTGGTGCAAAGGCTATGTGGGAGATTCAAGAACATCGACTTCAGGCATACCCTGAGAGCCCTAAATGAGTTTGCAGACGCGTTAGCTACAATAGCCTCCATGATCCAGCACCCTAAAAGCGCTCACATCGACCCTCTGGAGATCACAATAAGGGAAGAATAAGCTCACTGCGCCCAGGTCGAGGCTGAACCGGATGGCCGACCGTGGTATGCCGACATCAAGACATACTTGGAGAAGGGAGAATACCCCCCAGAGAGTTCAGCAAATCAGAAGAAGACCGTCAGAAGGCTGGCCAACCGTTTCTTCCTGAACAAAGAAGTATTATACAAAAAGATGCCCGACCTCAATTTACTCAGGTGTGTGGACGCCGAAGAAGCCACAAAATTGCTGGGGGAAGTGCATGTGGGGGCATGCGGTCCTCACGAACGGATTCATCCAAAGAAAATCCTAAGGACAAGATACTACTGGATGACCATTGAGTATGACTCGTGCAAATTCGTGTAAAGATGTCATCAATGCCAGATTCAAGGGGATTTAATCAAGGTTCCTCCTACATAGTTGCACGCGATAAGCTCGCCGTGGCCCTTCGTAGCATGGGGGATGGACGTCATAGGACCCATTGAGCTCCCGGACTCTAATGGATACCGTTTCATTTTAGTCGCCATTGACTACTTTACCAAATTGGTGGAAGCCACTCCCCACAAGTCAGTGACCAAGAAAGTAGTGGCCGACTTTGTCAAGACAATCTGATATGCCGCTTCGGTGTATCGAAATCCGCCATCACGGACAATGGTGCCAATTTAAACAGTCATTTGATGAAGCATATTTGCGAACAATTCAAAGTAACACACATAAACTCTACTGCCTACCGACCACAGATGAATGGGGCCGTAGAGGCTGCCAACAAAAACATCAAGAGAATCCTGAGAAAGATGATCGACAACCACCGAAATTGGCACGAACAACTGCCTTATGCCTTGTTGGGGTACCGAATGACGACCCGAACTTCCACCGAGGCAACTCCATACCTCCTTGTCTGTGGTACAGAAGCGGAAGTGGAGATCCCCTTACTCTGGATCATCCAAGAGGCAGAGCTGCAAGATGCAGAATCGGTTAAAAATCGTTATGAGCAGCTGACTATGATAGAAGAGAAGAGAATGGTGGCAGTGTGTCACGGACAACTATACAGGCAAAGAATATCTCGAGCCTTCAACAAACGGGTCAGAGCTCGACTCTTCTAGATCGGACAACTCGTGCTCAAGTGAGTTTTCTCCCACCAAGAAGAATATAAGGGAAAATTCCCGCCGAACAGGAAAAGGTCATACATGGTTAGGAAAGTACTCTCAGGAGAAGCCATAGTGCTAGCCGAGACGGACGGACAAGAGTGGCCCAAGGCCATCAACACAGATACACTCAAGAAATACTACGTTTAGGATTCCATTTGCTTTTAATCGCATTGTTATTTCCTTGTAATCGTACCTTTTGCTTGTACTCGTACTAGAATAGGAGAAAAACAGATCATCTATGTAATGAACTACGCCATGACTTGACTTCCCTAAGGTGGGATACGTAGGCAGTCTATATCGGGCCCGGTCGCTTTATTAGAAAAACCAAAACTCAATTACGTTATCCCGAACTACGTTCGACCTAAATTCTATTTAACGCGACAGATACATGGCGCTTTCGAGCTCGATCGTCATAAAAGAAAAACCCAGAAACCATTAAGAAAACCCCAGAAGCAATGAAGTAAAACGGAAGGGGCGAGATTAAAAGGGTGGCCAACACAAGGACCCCGAGGAAACCGATTAATCAACGCCACACCGGGGCAAAATTTTTAGAGGATCTCAAAAATTCCTATCGAGCACAATCAACAGGAAGATAGCAATATAAAACCCTACAATGGGGCAGAATTTTTTAGGGGACCTCAAAAATTCCCGCCTAATGGAAAGTAGCGGGGGCCGCTCAAGGCAAGCCCAAACTGAGACCAAAACTTTCAAGAGAGGTCCGCAAGATCCTTCCACCAAGTTCGAGGATCGACGGAGTACCTCACGAGGGATCAAGATCGCACTCAAAGTCACATGTCATGACAAAAGATTTTCAAAAAAAAATATAATATATATATATGGTAGTAATAACGAACTTGTATATGTAGAACAATGTGCTTTGCTAATTTGTACTGCATATTTCAAGAAGATATATACACTCGTTAGTATATAAGCGCTCCAAAACTATCTCTAGGAATACCTAGGCCAAGAAGGTACAGAAGGACGCTCGGAGAAGCCGTCGCACGGGAGGACAACAAAACTAATCGGCCTTTTAGGAAACTCATAATTTTTCTGTGGATGCAGGCCTTAACAGGACGGGACCGCAAAGGCCTAGCCCAGCAAGAACAACTCGTTTAGCCATCAGCAAAGTGGCAGAACTGGGAAGGCTAAGTCCAGTGAGAACAACACCACAAGCGAATGGGAAAGGGTACGCCCAACCAAAGTGTAAGAAATGAACGAGCCTCAAGACATGTCAGGCCAAAGGGGTCGAAGTGAATGATCCATAAAGACATATTCGACAAAAAGGGTCGTGACAAAAATAAAAGGCATATCTGACCACGCGGGTGACAGCCCACACTACGAATGAAAGAAAGATCATCCAGCCGCAAGGACCATATATGTATCCTTTAATTCCTTTCAATTCTTCCTTTCTTTAAATTCCTTCCAATTCTTTACTTTCGTGTCGCCGAGAAGGCCATTGCACGTTTATTTTCTGCCGCCAAGAGGGCCATTGCACGTTTATTTTTTGCTGCCAAGCGGGCCATACCGAGAGGGCCATTGCATGTTTATTTTCTAATGCCAAGAGGGCCATGCCGAGAGGGCCATTGCACGTTCATTTTTTGCTGCCAAGAGGGCCATCGCACATTTATTTTTGCTACCGAGAGGTCCATTCATTCATTTATACATTCATACTGCCGAGAGGGCCATTCATTCATTCATACTACCTAGAGGGCCATTCATTCATTCATACACTCATACCGCCGAGAGGGCCATTCATTCATTTATACAGCCGAGAGGGCCATTCATTTTATTACATACTGCCATTGCAGGCTTACCTTTTGCTGCAAAGGGGAGCATTCATACAAAAATCATGAAGACATCTGCGATATTGTTGAATTTCGGAAGCAGGTGCACAATCTCCGAGATAGAGCTTACCTGCTGGACCGGATCCAGACAAATTGCAGAGCAAACGTGGAACTTTTCTTACACAGCCGATCAAGAAAGGGTGCCCATGAGAGTCAAGCTCTTCGGCCAGGACTTGAAAGCTACCCTCTCTCAAGCTCAGCCAAATTTGTTCGCTTTTGATTTCTTTTACTAAAAACCGCAACCGGTCGGGTACACACCTGGAAATCCAAAGGTATTCCCACATAAGGGACATACTCTTCTCCAGCTAGTCAAACTACATGTGACCTGATTCCCAAAGGCCAGGGATATGTAGGCAGTCTCACGACCAGAGAGCCGGCCATACTCCAACGAAATATCCAAGAAAAATCGGGCACAATACTATTGATCTCAGGACTCTTCTGCTACACACTTGAAAGTCTTTAATAGAGTCGAACTATAAGTGGTCTGAACTCTCGTATAGCCCGAGATATGTAGGAAACCTAGCAGCCTGGGTCTTGCCACACTTATGTGATTTGCATGAAAATCGAAGGGTAAAAAGAATCGGGTCGGTCAAAAATCAGGGTTAGTCAAATTTCGTTGCTCAAGAATGGTCTCGCCATCCCCGAACACCGAAGGGGCAGCTGTTGACACCTGATTTTTGACCTCCGGTAATTTAATTTATTTACTCAGGGTCCTTAGATAAAATGGATCAGTTGCTGCACCTAAAAAAGGAGAGAAGGATTTTTTCAAACTACAATTTCTTTATCCAAATTTTAAAACAACAAAGGATTTTTAGCTATTGCATCTGTTTGACCCAAAGACAGGCCCAAAAAATAAGAACATTTGTAGGCGGAATATACTCTTTTCGACATATAAAAGTGCCCCCTTTTTCTAAGAACCAATTCGTAATATAAAGTTCTGAATAGACTGAACGTACCGATACGAGTCAACCCGAGCTCCGGTGTATGAGTATAAAATATTTTATACCTTGCAAAAATAACATTTATCTTACACTTCTTTTACAAACTTATACTTATTCTTTGTATACAAAAGGAGACTACTTACACTCGGATATAATAAACTCAAAACTACGATACCCTATAAATAAAGGCGATATATTCAAATTCTTCCAAAATATGATATGCAAAAAACTATTTACGACAGTTCTTTCACGGGAAATAAACACAAAATAAGCAGTTTAAGCAAATACTCTTACACTGGAATTTGAAGGTCAACCATATATAAGACGGATCCTTAATGCGGGAGCCTAACACCTTCCCCGGGGATCCTCGAGACCACTGCCTAGAACTGCTGGATTACGAAGATTTTTCACGGTATTTGAATAAACCCTTCAAGACAGATCTTCCTAATTTCCTAAAAATTGGGTGGCGACTCTTTTCAAAATAAGTCTGAAAGAGCACCAATGAGTTCGTAGTAGCCTTTTTATGCCCTAAACCCGCACGAAAAAGTGTACCGTTACATACATCATTATGATTATTGAGAATCTGTCTGTATTTCATGAAACCCATACTTTGCATCCCATGGGTTCCTACATGCAAGTTATAAATCATCATGTTATTTTCAAGAAAACACTCTACATGTTTTACAAGTTTTCATGCAAGTTTATTATGTAACTATATTGTTATGCAAGTATATTATGTAACTATATTGTTCAAACCCATGTTTACAAGCTTTTTGATATGAAACCATGTTTATGTTATATCACTTCAGAACATGTTTACAAGTTATTTCATGTAACCATGTTTACAAGTTATTTCATGTAACCATGTTTATAAGTTTTTTCGTGAAATCATGATTTCAAGTCATTTACAGGTTATTTCATGAAAATCATGGGCTTTTTAGCCAACTATATCATGTTCATGCTTTTGGGAGTTGCACGAATTACCGAGAAGGCTCAGATAGCCTGAAACTACGTTAACTACCGTAGGATAAGGATCGCTCCGCCCAGTTAGGACGATTCCTTCATGTAATATTGATTGGATCTTTTCATGTCATGTTTTCATCTCATACCCCTGGCAAGGTGTAGGAGCTCTGCTTGTCCGGTGAGGTACCAGACTCCACGTACCCACGTGGTGATATCATGTTGTCGGTTTATGCAATGCTCTCCCTACTTAATATATATATATATATATATATATATATATATATATATATATATATATATATATATATATATATATATATATATATATATATTCATGCTCATGCTCATGTCCAGGTTTTCAGTTTCACCTCTTATCATGATATTTCATGTCCCATGTTATTTTATTCAGTTGCTTACATACCAGTACATTCAATGTGCTGACGTCCCCTTTTATTGCTCGGGATCCTACATTTCATGATGCAGGTGCTGATGTATCGGACGACACATCTACTTAGTAGGACTTCACAGTTATTAGCTTGTTGGCGAGCCCCATCTCTTCGGGGGCTTAGACATTTATTAGTTATTTGTTTTTGTGATAAGATATGCATTTAAAGGTATGCTGGGGGCCTTGTCCCAGCAATTATGATTTCTATTTCTGACTCATGATAGAGGTTTTATAGACTATACTAGTTAGTTATGTCATGTCAGATATTCAAAGTCGCATAGCCATCTTTGGCTCATTCATGTTATTTCTGCACTCATGTTTAAACAAGTATTTCTATTAAGTATTATGACTTGTTATGTTTTATAAAGGCTTGTCATGCATTTACGTTATATTCCGCTTATGATATGTCTAATAATGATTCAGCAAGCCATGTGGTTCGCTCGGTCACATGTAGTAAGGCACCGAGTGTTATATCCCGTATTTTTGTACATCGGGATATTTTAAGCTAATCCCTATAAGTTAAGACAAGACTATTTTGGGATACGAGGTGGAGACTTTTAACCTCCGATTTTGTTTCAATGCACAAGTTGCCTATAAATTTTAATTGGTATGAAAATTATAATGAAGATTAGGGATTAATTAACCATTATTAGATTATTAAGTGGGATTAAAAGTTTGATTATTTCTCTAATTAGCCATAAGTGGTCGTGTGGGCCCCACCCATGGCTTGGCCAAATTTGATTGGCTCAAGCCATGAGTGGGACATGTGTCCAACATATAGGCATGATATAAATAGTAAATTGATGACAAGGAAACCATTTCATCATCTTCACAAACATAGAAACCTAGAGTGGGAAAGAGAAAGCTCTCGGCCATGGCTGGCCGAGATTGAGCTTGTGAAGTATTGATCAAAAAAATATTTTCTTCAAGCATTTCAACTCTTTAGAAGGTGTATAACAACGTGGGATTGATCCTTGGGCAACAAGAACAAGTATTAATTAAAGGCACAAATTTTAGCCAAGTTGAGAAGTCAAGTGTAAAGGTAAGGTTTAATCTTCTTTTACATGTGTTGAGGATGGTTTGAGCGTGTTGTAATGTGTAGTTATGGATGAAATTCATGGAATTATGTATGTTGGTGTTAAAGTAGTGTGAGAATTTGTTTTGTGTAGGAATGATGGATTAATTTTACTTAGAATTTTGGTTATTGTTGTTATGGATATCATGATGAGAATGAAGGGTTTAATGATTCAAGTTGGAGTTGTAATTGTTTGTGTGCTGTTGTAGAGGTTAAAATGTTGTTAGTAAAGTTTCTTGCAATTATGTGAATAATGTTATAACGTGTGGTTGGTGGTATAGTTCATGAATTTGTAAGAACAGAATGTGTTGTTGTTGTTCTTGTTCAACTTGGAAGATTATATGTTGTATTGTGTGTTGGTTGGGCTATTTTGGAGTGTTGTACGGGCTGCCCCGAGTGTTCTCGAGTCTTGTTTGAATAGTCTCGGATTGATACTTGAACGTATAATCATTGATGTTGGCTTGGTTGTATGTGGTTGGTTTGAATGTAAAGGAAACGAATTTGAAAGGAGTTACTAACGTTAGAATACGTTTTGAATTCCCCCGTAGCTTAATCGTAGTTCTTGACGTCTTAATATAGGTTGAGGCACTATTGGGCAACGTATACGTGTCGTGTTGCGAGTAAACGCTAAAGGTATGTAAAGCCTATCCCTTCTTTCTTTTGGCATGTCCTAGATGTAAAAGAAGATAAGATATGAGCTTTGAGCTAATTCTTCATAAGTTAGAACATGTTTTACGATTCTTATTCACTTCTTGATATTAGAATTCTTAAAATAGTCGAACTACGCCCTCGAGCTTTCTATACGATCGGGTAGTAAATGATACGAATGTTTCTATTCTAAAAACTACATATTGACTAATGACCATAATTTGTATAAGCTGTCTCGTATTAACTTGATACATGTCTATGATCCACGGCGTTATCGACATAGTTTGTAATGATATTCAAAAGTCGAGTGTGACTACTATCCACGATACTCGAGCATTGATTAATCTACTTATCTATTGAGTCTCAAAAA
>NW_026713603.1:0-27264 GCF_029784015.1 Lycium ferocissimum | reverse complement strand
AGGTTCGTAGCTTTCCGGGCTTAGCAGTGTTATTACAGGAGATTTGTAGAAGCTTTTCTTCTCTATTTCCTCGCACCACTCACAAAGCCGACCCGTAAATCAAGAAAGTTTCAATGGACAGATGTCACAACGTAGTTTCCCGCAGCTAAAAGATAGATTGACTTCTCGCTCTCAGCCTCCCGACACTTCCGCAGGGACCGAGTTATGTTGCTTTATCGCAATACTTAGTATCAGCCGTGTGTCGACGCAACATGGTAAGGTGATTATGATGCTTCAAGGCAATTACGAAAACATGAGAAAAATTATCCAACCCATGATCTAGAATTGGCTGCAGTGATTCATGCATTAAAGACGAAGAGACATTATTTATATGGTGTCCATGTGGATATTTACACAGATCATAAGAGCCTTCAGTATATCTTCAAACAAAAAAAGTTGAATTTGCGACAACGATGATGGTTGGAATTGCTAAAATATTATGATGTTGATATCCTATATCACCCCGGAAAGGCAAATGTTGTGGCTAACGCTCTTAGCCGTAGATCTATGGGAAGTTTGTGTGATGTACGACCAGAGAAAAGAGAAATGGCTCGTGAGCTCCAACAGTTAGCTAGCCTAGGAGTTCAAATAGTGGACTCAGGTAGCATGTCACG
The DNA here is from genome assembly GCF_029784015.1 of Lycium ferocissimum. NCBI lineage: Eukaryota > Viridiplantae > Streptophyta > Magnoliopsida > Solanales > Solanaceae > Lycium > Lycium ferocissimum. The sequence goes on along the minus strand of NW_026713603.1, from coordinate 26,611 downwards.
ACCCAACCCCGTAGGCCGTGACTAGTGTCCGAATTGGACACTCATACGTCCCTGACACTCAGAATTAGCATACTACAGTTGCATAAATATAAATAATCACAGATAGTCTCAGATTATCGCATAATAGCCAACATATGTCACAAAAGCCAGCGAGGCTGCCGTAATGTACATAGCATACCAAAATGCGCATATGCAGCCGACAAGGCTGCCACGGCGGATAAGACCGCCCAAACATAAAACGTACGAACACATCTGTACAGGAGCAACCATAACCCACATACATGTCTACAGACCTCTAAACAGAGTAACAGAATCATATGACGGGACAGGGCCCCGCCGCCACTCCCCCGAATGAATATATACATATGCAACGAAAAAGTATATATATACCAAAATATAAGCTAGGACGATGAGCACTCCTCGACAATGAGAATAGGTGTCCTAGGCGGGTGGATCACCAAGCCGAGCGTCCGTACCTACGGCATGAAACGCGGCCCGGAGAAAGGAGAGAGTCGGTACGGAATATATGCGGAGTATGCAAAAGCAAGGAAAATATAGTAACAGAATCATAATCAGAACGAAGATACGTAAAATAAGTACAATATGCAAAATGTCAAAACATTTAGTTTAACAACATAAATCATGCATGGGCTCTTAGAACGATGGTCGCCCGCCTGTCGATGGCGCCATACCACATCATACTCCAGAAGATTTCATATCTCCGAAACCCGACATATCACATCACATCATAACGCCGTAACACATCATAACGCCATAAGCGGTACCCGGCCCTCTAGCGAGGAACTCGGTGAACCGTAACACATCATACTGCCGAATATCACATAGTGCTCACGAAACATAAAAATCGGCCGGACCCTGGCCGAAGTACTAACCATATGCACGAGCGGAGTCGTGAGTAACCATATGCATAAAATCATAGTCATAAACTCATTAAATAAATAAGGAATCCATACTCGGGAGTTAAGGTGAAAGTAATACTAAGTCCTTCCCGAAGGTCATTAAGAACGAACATAGAAAAGTCGCGGGACCCACGGACGGGTATCAACCCCATCCGAGCCCGCCTATGGAAGTTGGGGAATGTTATACCTTATGGAATCTCCTATGAGTGTTTCGAGGCGATCCGAGCTCGTCTACGGAAGTTACGAGCGTTCGTAGTTTCCTAATCTTTTAAGAGCAAAATACTTTACATAGCTTTAGAAATTCAATCATATGAAAACATAAGTACTCTAACTTGACCATATTAAGAGAATAAGTCTAAGGAGGCGAATGAAAGTCATATACAAGCTCGGATCGTAGGAGTAGAGTTTCCCCGAGGTTCATATCATAGCCTACTTAACACTAGGACATGCCAAACGAACGAAAGATTAGGCTTCACATACCTCGTCCGCTTTCAAGCTAAGTCAAGCCTCAAGTCTCGGGTACTCCAAGATCTACACAAAGCCAAATATATCAAGCATTAGCTATAGGCATTTAGGCATTCAATTCCAAACGAACACCAAATTCTACAGAAATTTGGGCAGCATTTCCCCTGTAAATACACCAACCCCGAGATTTCAACTCGGCCAAATTCATCAACAACAACACCAACAACCAAACTACAACATCAATAATCAATTCAAAAATGCATTTTAACATTAGTAGCTCTTTTTACATAACTCAACAACATTCATAATATTCCGATATACTCACTTCAACTACTTACATTCAAACCAATATCAACGTTTATACATTCGATTGCTAATCCAAAACCATTCAAACAATATTCAAGAACGCTTTAAACAATTCACACAGTTTTCCAAACAAGCCAAACCACACTCCAACTCACCCGAAAACTGTCCCCAACCCGAGGGCACTACACCCATATTTTTTCTCTCAAATTCATGAATTACACCAATAAATCCACACATTTACAATGTCACTTCCAAAACTACAAAAATTACATAAAATTCGCATTAACTTCCAAATCAACCCATAATCATTACAACATCATTTTGAGTCATTAAACTTGCATTTTTCATCATAGAATCCATAACGACGACAACTAAAATACTAACGACAATTTGTTCATTCTCAATCTACACAAAGAGGGGACCTATTCGCCAACACCCTATACACACATATAGATGATTTTCATTCTTTTCTTCACACTATAACAATCAAAACATGCTAGCTAGAATTAATTCATTGCTTTTAACACAACACACATACACACGCCCAAACACCATATTCACGGCCAACTTCAACTTGATTTCTATCATGAATTCCTTCCATTCTAGCATACAACAACACATATAAACCATCTATAACACATGAAAACAAGATTAAACTCACCTTTCTTCACAACTTCTCAACTTGCCTAAAGTTGGCCAAGGATGAAAACGAGTAATCTATCGCTTGAAACAACAACTCCACGTTACTAAGCACCCTCCAATTAGTAAGTTTGCTTGAAGAAATAATTTTTTTGATGGCTTAATTTTTGTCTTGAAAATTCAAGCTATGGCCGAACACCCTTCTTTCTCTTCTCCAAGCTCTCTTGATTTTTCTAGATTTCTCTTAAGTGTTGGAATGGGAAATAAGATGACTAAGTCATCTTTTTAAACACAAGTATTAACCATCCATGTGGCCATGGCCCACACCAAGGTGGTCGGCCACATGGCCCTTTGTTTCTTTTTTTTATTTATTTTGTTTTTCATCCACTAATTACTTTCCAAAAATAGAATTTGACCCCAAATGTTTCCTTAATATTTCCATGCCAATAAAGTCATACACAACTTATGCTTTTCAAACAAACAAAAAAAAATCTCAACTTCGTATCCCGGAATAGTCTTGCCCCTAACTTATCGTAGTTAATCCGGATTGTCCCGTTGTTCAAAATACGGGATATAACATAGCAGGGGAACTACCATTCAGAATTCATCTGTCTCGTCGCTAGTAGTGGAAGTGAAAGAGCGACAATACGAAGATCCCATGTTAATGCATTACAGAGATACACTCCCTCAGAAGGAGAAGTCATCATTTGAGATTGCAGGAGACGGAGTTCTCCTATGCCAAGGCAGATTATGTGTTCCTGATGTGGCAGGGTTACGCCACCAAATATTGAGGGAAGCCCATTGCTTCCGTTATTCTGTCCACTCCAGAGCAACGAAAATGTACCATGATCTTAAATCTATATATTAGTGGAACGGAATGAAGAAAGATATAGCGGAATTCGTAGCTCAATGTCCCAACTGTCAACAAGTGAAAATCGAGCACCAAAAGCCGAGCGGATTGTTGCAAGCTATAAATTCCAACTTGGAAGTGGGAAGTAATTAACATGGACTTCATTATAGGCTTACCCCGTTCTCGACGTAAGTATGATTCTATATGGGTGATTGTGGATAGACTCACGAAGTCAGCCCATTTCTTACCAGTCAGAACTACATATGTGGCAGAAGTTTATGCAAAGATTTATGTTAAAGAGATAGTGCGGCTTCACGGTGTTTCGGTATCTATTATCTCCTATAGAGGGACTCAGTTTACAGCTAATTTTTGGAAGTCCTTCCAAGATGGTTTGGGGACTCATGTGAGCCTTAACACGGCATTTCATCCGCACACTGATGGACAAGCTGAACGTACCATTCAGACTCTTGAGGATATGTTACGAGCATGTATGTTGGATTTCGGAGGAAATTGGGATGATCACTTACCCCTTATTGAGTTTTCTTATAACAATAGTTATCATTCTAGTATTCAAATAGCACCGTATGAGGCTTTATATGGGCGGAAGTGTAGATCCCCAATTGGGTGGTTTGAAGCAGGAGAGACTAAATTGATAAGGCTAGACTTGGTCCAGCAAGCCATAGAAAAAGTTAAGCTCCTACAAGGTCGACTATTAGTAGCCCAAAGTCGTCAAAAGTCCTATGTGGATAATCGTCGAAGGGACTTAGAGTTCCAAGTTAAAGATTGGGTATTGTTAAAGGTGTCACCGATGAAGGGCGTTATGAGATTTGGAAAAAAGGGGAAGCGTAGTCCCCGGTACATTTGGCCTTTTGAGATTGTGCGCAAGGTAGGCAAAGTGGCTTATGAATTAGATCTACCTCCTGATTTGGAGTCAGTTCACCCAGTTTTTCATGTCTCGATGCTTCGTAAATGTGTTGGAGATCCTACTAGGATCGTGCCAGTAAATGATGTTCAAGTGACAAGAAAGTTGACTTATGAAGAGGTACCCATTGCCATATTAGATAGGCAAGCAGTACGAGGCTTAGAAACAAAAGTGGCCTCGAGTAAGGTTTTATGGAGAAACAATAACCGAGAGGAGATGACATGGGAAGCGGAAGAAATTATGAAATCCAAGTGCCCGCACTTATTTCAGCCCCCGGAAGAGATCCAAGATGAGACATCAAGATCATGAGGTATGTATGTTTTCCCTTTTATGCATCTGGGTCGTGTGTGGCCAAACTCTATTGCTATTATGTTGTGGCCCTGTGAGGCATTGTTATTATGGGCTGTTGTGACAGGATGGTAGTGCCATATTACAGGGGAAACTCTAGCTAAATTTTTATAGAATCCCCGAGATCTTAACATTCGAGGACGAATGTTCTTAAGTGGGGAAGAATATTACACCTCGAAAAATTCCCCGTTGATGCACAGTGAATAAACTAACGAAGGACACGAAGTATTCAATATTTCAATAAGTAAGAGATAGCAATTGATGACCCTAATTGAGATTTCCAAGACATTAAAGGTAAGAGAAGAAAGTCTGCTAACGAAGGCAAGGTATGCGTTAAGTACTGGAAGAGATTTATGAGTAACAAGTTAATGATGATTTAATAGTGTCTTGGAGAAGAGTTATAACGTCCTTAGATTGTTAATGAGGTGCTAAACAAGTATCAAGAAGGTTCCATAAGGATTGGAGATCAAACGAAGTGACGAGAACAAGATCAGAGAAGATGGGTTATACGGTCCGTATAATGTTATACATGTTACACCCCGTAGTGTCGTATGTTGAGATTCGAGTTACCGTTCAGGAGGTATGTGAGCTTATATGTGTTTAACTTATGGTTATAAAGGTTTAAGTGCATATAGTGAGCTATGGAAGGATTGAAGGGCAAGTGGATTAAGGAAATTAAATTTGTTGGAACTCGGAAGAGAATATGAGGGGGTAATTTTTGCACAACTTGGAGAAAAAATATCTCCTAGTATATGAAGAGTTTTAAGGTGTTTCAAAAGCCTAAAATTAAGTTCATCGAGTCTAGTTTCCAACGTAATAAGCCGCACGTCGATACGACATTGGTGTGGAGAATTATGGACATTACAAGTTAAGAGCGACGAACGAAACGCGTGCTATAGTATCAAGCTACGGTAAAGAATCGATATGCTACGGATCGCTACAGTGACCCCCCCGGATTTGGCATCTTATAAGAGGGGTTTTACCCCTCATTTTTCGGCCCAACACTTCTCAAAATTTCCCAAATTCTCTAGAATAATCCTCCAACTTCCGTCCATAGAATTTTAGCGCAAATTAAGTGAAATACCCGAATTTAAGTTTGGACAACACATGACTGCGATTATAATATCTAATTGCGGTGAAACTTGGCTTGGATTCAAGGTAGTAATCGAAGATATTGCAATTCCAGTGGGTGAAAGGTATGAATCTTTCCTTATTAGTATTGATTTAATCTTATCTACGGAGGAAAAGTTACTACATGAGTGTATAATGAATTTATGGGTCGAGAAATTGGATCAAACATCGTGTGGGGTGTTTATGGAATATTTTGGTATTGATAATATTGTTGTCGATGTTGGTATTGTTGTTGTTGTTGTTGGTTGCTGAATTGAGGTTTTAGGCTAGGCATATAAACAGAGGAGATGCTGCCGAAATTTCGGCAGATTCTAGAAAGATTAATTTGGAGGCTTAGGATAAGTATATGACAACGGGCTTAACAATAGTATGAATGGCTTTATATGTAGATTTCAAGACAGGAGGTAGGTTGGAAAGTCGAGAAGCGAGCTTCCAGGTATGTTAAGGTTCATCCCTTTCTTTCAAAGGCATGATTCCTATGTTTTGATTCCATACATGACATCCATAATATTTTTACTCCTAGAAATGCCAGAAGTCTATAGTTTACAAGAATCTTACGATGACTCCAATCCTAGAGATTTTCAAGCCTAAGGTTCTAGATGATTTCATGACGTGGATCGAGCGTGCCGTGTAATATATGGCCTCACTTTATGTCCGAGCGTGCTATATAATATATGGCCTCAACTTATGTACGGCGTGCTATATAACATATGGCCTCGGCTATGTACGGAAGCGTGCTATATAACATATGGCCTCAGCTTATGTTATGGATTATTCAAAGTGAGACGTGATAGTGGTGATGATTATGGTAGTGATGAAGATCCTTATTATCCAAACGAACCCAACAAATAAATGGATTCCAAAGACTCTATTCCTAGACAGTGTAGGGATATTCGTATCCGTGACCTCTTAAGTCCCGAAGGGGCATCCATAAGTTGTACGTTTTTATAATGATGTCTAAATCCCAAAGGGGACATTCATAAGGTTTCCTTATTCATATGCGTTTCATATTTGATTTTTGAGTCTCGAAGGAGACAAACGAAAAGGGGGAAGAAGTTCCCATTTTTAAGAAAAAGGCAAGAAGTTCCCATTTTGAACTAAAAGTTGCTTCGAAGGGAGTCTTTTGATAGTTTTCAAAGATTTTCATGCATTTGCATATTTACATACATGCACGACATCATTTCATAGGGAAGGCGAGAAGGGCTAAGGTGTTATATACGCAAACCACCTGATCAGCTGGTATACAATGATTATGTAGCCCGAAGGGGCCATTATGCTATTATGCCGCATCGAAGCGGGGAGTGAAGCGACGTGAATATATATATATATATATATATATATATATATATATATATATACATGCTGCATCAAAAGTGCATATGCACATACGTGTTTATCAAAAGTGCATATATATATATATATATACATACTCATGCTGCATCAAAAGTGCATATGCACATACGTGTTTATCAGAGTTAGTTACAGGTACAGATTGAGTCTGTTACTCTTTTATCATCCGAGTCGAGATCTATTGTCTCAGTCCTGCCTTACATACTCTGTACATTATTCGTACTGACGTCCCTTTGCCTTGGGATGCTGTGTTTCATGCCACGCAGGTGTATACAGATGAGTAGAAGACATTGGATATAGGATGTTCCCAGGCTATCAGCTGGATTGGTGAGCTCCATCTCAGTTCGGAGTGTTGCCGAGTCAGAGTACTTATGTTATGGTATCTCGTGTATGTTAGAGACTTTTGCAGACAGTGTCCTATGGTATGTTTGTCGAGATGTCGACAGAGTGATGTCAGTTGAGTCATTTGTGTACTTTAAAAGAGTATGTATTTTAGATGATTTCTATTTGGAAAAGTTTTATGTTCTTAAAAGTTTTGAAATGACAGGTTTTGATAGAGCGAATGTCTGAGGGTTAACTCGACTCTGATGAGAGTCGGGTGCCCGTTATGCCCTATCAAGATTGGGGTGTGACAATACAGTCCGTATAATGGTCCCTTGAGAATCGTCACAGTGAAGGTCCCTCACTGATGGGATTATACAGTCACTTATACAGACCGTATAACGTGCCGTATAACGGTCACAGAAGCGAGATGTTGAAGGGGCGATTTCACGGTCACTTATACGGACCGTATAAGTTTATACGGACCGTATAAGTATCCGTATATTTTCCCGACGGATCAGATTTTTAAGTTATTAAAAAGGGGACCAAGTACATTATTTCATTTCATTTTTCACCCAACACTTCAAGAACTCTCTAGAGCCCTCTCTACTCTTCATCCATAAGAACTCAAGAGAAATTTATGATCAACTTCATCAAATAAAGAAAATCAAGTGTAAGAAACTCATTAGAGATCATCCACGTCAAGAAATTTCATTGGAGGTGAACTAGGGTTTTGGCTCAAGTGAAGTATTTCCACCCAAGGCTTATTCCTACACCATCTAAGGCAATTTTTATCGTATTTGTATGTTGTTTAAGGTATTGAGAAGTTGAAACACTTGGATTGTAGAAGGATATAGAAAATGGGTCATGAATGTGGGAATAGTGTCACTTTTGAGTAATAGTTTGGATTGAGTCATGATTCTTGATATGTTGCGATTATGGTTATGTTATAAGTGATGCTAAGAACATAGGATAGACATTGTACATGAATGAATGTAATCGTGTGCTATGACCATGGATATGGATGATTGGAAGTGAATTGAGAAGTAAGGATAATGTAGGTGAATAAAGACTATTGTTATGACGTTGTGAATGTTGTTATTAATGTTTGGGTGTTGATATATGATATGGAGGGAGTGGTATAAATAAAGGAGATGCTGTCCAATTTTCTCTAGCTCTAGTCATGTATGCTAAGCTGTCGATTTTCTAATGATAGTATAACTCTAATGAAAGTAGAAACGTGAGCATTGAAGGAGAACGTGCAAGTGATAGAATAGTTGAACGGAAAGGTATGTAAGGCTAATCCTTCTTTCATAAGGCATGGTTCCTTGGCCAAATATCTAATCTTCTATAAGCCTATGATGTCCTCCAAATGATTCTATCTTTAAGAAACAACTAAACTCATGATTCTCGATATGTTACGATTGTACTAAATTCCTCCTATGATGAAAGTAATCCTCTAGGGATAGATGTAATGAACGACGATAGTAATGATGCTAAAGATGCTTATGGGCTTTTTATGTACGTGTGCCTATGTATGGCTATTATGAAATCCCGAGCTTATATATGGCCGGGTAGAATGTATATATATTGCGCGCGCACCAGCTCAGCTTGGGTACGGACAACCCTGAGCCTTGGTAGGGCCAGGTATGTATAACCCTGAGCCTTAGTAGGGCCAGGTATGTGAAAAACCGAACCTTCATGGTCGGGTATGCTATGTAAATGATATGTATATGAATATGAATATGAATACGATTACGAATACGAATATGGATATGAAAGTGTAAATGAGCACGGATACGAATACAGATACGGATATGGATGTACGTACACAATCACATATTAGAAATGGAAAGTCCCTATGAAAAGCAAGTAAGTGTTTGTAACAATGATACTACTATCTCCTATTTTACGCTATTTCTTATGTTGTATAATATGCTTTCATAGTGATGTTGATCATGCTTTACATACTCAGTACATTCTTCGTACTGACGGCCTTTTGTTTGTGGACGCTACGTCATGCCCACAGGTGGCCAGGGAGACAGAGTCGATGCATAGCTTTATTACTCAGGGACTGCATCGCGGAGCTCCATTTCATTCGGAGCTACAGCTTTTGGTATTTATTATTTTGTGTATATATTTATGGGCACGGCGAGGTCCTGTCCCGCCTATATGATATGACATACTCTCCTTAGAGGCTCGTAGATATGTGTATATGGTTAGATTTTAGCCCTGTCGGCCTATATTTTGGATATCATTTTGTTAGCCTCGTCGGCTTATGTACATCTATATGGGCATTGTTATTGATGATGATATAAATGTATTGTTACCCAATGGAATTAGTATGAATAATGGATGGAAAGTATGATTTAGCTATGTGGCTCACCTAGATGTGAATGTGAAAGTATGATAAGAGGTGCCCGGGTGGGTTAGCACCGGGTGCCCGCCGCGGCCCTCCGGTTGGGTTGTGACATGAACCTCCATGGCCAACGGGCGCTCGAAAATAATTAATCGAGCTAAACTCCCCATACTTACCACCTCGCGACTCAAGGCATCAGCCACCACATTGGCTTTACCAGATTAATACAGAATAGAGATGTCATAGTCCTTCAGGAGTTCCATCCTTCGGCGCTGCCTGGAATTAAGATCTCTCTGGGTAAACACATGCTACGGTGATCGGTAACCACCTCACAATGGACACTGTACAAGTAATGCCTCCAAAGCTTCAAGGCAAAGACTACGGCCAACAACTCCAAATCATGGGTAGGGTAATTCTTCTCGTGAACTTTAAACTGACGGGAGGCATAAGCTATCACCCAACCCTCGTGCATCAACACTGTACCCAAACCCATACGAGAAGCATCACAATAGACAACGAAGTCCTTTCCCTCCACAAGTAAGGCTAGGATCGGGGCTGTGGTCAAAAGAAGCTGGAGCTTTTGAAAGTTATCCTCAGAATCATCTGTCCACTGGAAGGGAACATCCTTTTGAGTCAATCTGGTCAAGGACGAAGCAATGGCAGCAAAAACCTTCACAAAACGACGGTAATAACTGGCCAAACCCACAAAACTACGAAACTTGGTAACAGTAGTGGGCCTCGCCCAACCCCTCACAGCCTTAATCTTCTATGGATTAACCATAATCCCCTCCTTGGACACCACATGACCCAAGAATGCCACAAACTCTAACCATAACTCACACTTAGAAAAATTAGCAAACAAACGATGTTTCTTCAACAACCCAAGGACGGTACGAAGATGGCTCTAATGCTCTACTCTACTCTTGGAATACACCAAGATGTCATCAATAAACACAATCACAAAAGAATCAAGGAACGGCCTAAAGATGTCATTCATCAAGGTCATAAATGCAGCCGGGGCATTGGTAAGCCCAAAAGACATCACTAGAAACTCATAGTGGCCATATCTCGTCCGAAATGCTGTCTTCGGAATATCCTATACACTGGTGATAGCTGGAACGCAAATCGATCTTCGAAAACATCGAAGCACCCTAAAGCTGGTCAAACAGATCATCAATACGAGGCATAGAGCAATTGTTCGAGAAGGACCTTGTTCGACTAGTGGTAATCAATACACATCCTCATAGTCCCATCTTTTCTTCTTCACAAATAACACTGCGAGCACCCCAGAGACGCTCGGTCTAATGAACCCCTCGCTTAATAAATCCTACAATTGTTCCTTAAGCTCTCTCAACTCGGCAGGTGCCATACGATATGGCTGGATGGAAATGGGACGAGTGCCAAGGTCCAGGTCGATACAAAAATCAATATCGCGATCGGGTGGCATACCCGGCAAGTCTGACGAGGATACCTCTGCGAACTCGCTCACAATAGGAATAGACTTAAGGGCTGGAGATGCACCAGTCGTATCACGAACATGCGCCAAATACGCTAAACACCCCTTACTTACTAACTTCTTCGCCCGAAGAAAAGAAATAATCTTCTTTCGGAAATGACTGAGTACCTCTCCACTCAAGCCTAGAATGCCCTGATTGCTAAAGTGACTGTCTTGGCGTGACGATCCAAGATCGCATGATAAGGAGAAAGCCAGGGCATACCTATTATCATATCAAAGTCCACCATATCCAGAATCATTAGATCTACCCAAGTGTCGTACCCCATAAAAGTAACTAAAACAAGACCGGTAGAATCGATCAACAACCACAGAATCTCCGACCAGAATAGACACATGAACAGGTATATCTATGCTATCACATGGAAAATCTTAACCGACGGCATGAAATGCAAATACATACGAATAAGTGGATCCAGGATCAAATAACACAGATGCTGCTCTATAATGGACAGAAATGGTACGCGAGATCACAAAGATCTAAGGCCTCTGCCTCAGCCCTACCAAGAAATGAGTAACAATCGTTCCACCACACCCAGCCGGGACCCCCTCTCACACTCGAGTACCACCTCTAGCCGATCGGGACCCACCTCTAGAACCATGGAAAGTACCACCGCCGACCGAGTACCGCCTACGGTAAGTCCCTCCCCGACCACCGATGATGACAAGGAGTCCTCTACGCCGATAATCCCTCCTAGGTCGGGGTAATCTCCTGGCAACATGGCCAACTTCTCCACAAGAGAAACAGGTAAGAAGAGTCGAGTGCTGAAACACGAAAACTAAAGACCCGAATGAAGCAGCCCTGTCCACTAATATAGAGAACGAACTCTCAGAGCTCTCCTTCGTCTGTGAGTCACCGGAGGGTTTGCGTAATGCTGAATGCACGGGACGACCAGAATAGGTCTGAGGTGGACTGGAAGGAAGCCCCCATAGACTCCATCTGAAGGCAAGAAATCTCTAAAGAGTCCACTAGTCCTCCCACAAAGCGTCGTCGATTCTATCGCCCCAGGATCACCGCAGCAGTAATAACGGCCAAGTAAAGGAAACGTGTCACATAGACTCCATGACATGCCCCTCCGCTCAAGGTGTAAACACTACTCCCTACGAGTCTTTTCAAAGACCTAGGCACATACTTATCGCGAAGGCCCGGTGAATCCGAGTCCAAGTCAAAGGAGGAGAACCCTCAGGTCTGCACACCACGAAATACCTCCACCGCGTCTTCGCATCGTCGCGAAACTGGTAGGATACATAATCCACGTCGTGGGTCTCTACTATCCCAATACGGTGTAGCAGCTCATACATATCAAGAATAAGCTCATAGGCATCCTCAGATGAAGTACCAGAGAACCTCGGTGGCTCTAACTTCCATAATCTCCCTATCAGGTCCTGATCAACAGCAGTCATAACGACGTCATCCATGGGCCTAATATCCTCACAAGGGGCGGGTATAGCATCAATGCGGGGAGCCATAGCTGTGGTGGGATGTGCTACCCGCGTAGGTCCGTGCTCAGGGGTCTGCGCCCAAACCATAGTCTGTGAACCTCCGCTGAGTGTAGTAACGCCAGAGGCCGTCTACTGGGCATCTAGATGAAGTAATACTCTGGCTATAGTATCATGCATGGTCTGATCAGAAGTAACCTCAGGCTGTGTCCGTGCTGGGGCCACGCCATTCTCTGCGGTCTGGTCTCTACTTGGCTGATACTCGGGCTCGGAAGATGGAGACCTCTCTCGTAGCTGGCCTACCATCGGAGCTCTACCCCTGGCTAGGGGTAGCTCCACCTCTTCCGCTCACACCCCTTCCGTAGCTCTCCCTCCCGCCTATAGCCGCCGGCTTTGCACCTGACCTCGGGCATAGTAGCTCGAGTCCTCACCATCTGTGGTAGAAGAGATAATAGTCAGATACCAATTTGATCTTCCCATATACCAATTTGAATAAAGTAGCACGATGGAAAGAAAGAAAGTGAGATTTCCTAAATGTCCTATAGCCTCCCGCAGATAAGTACGGAGCTCATCGCACCGATCCGCAAGACTCTACTAGACAACTTCTTGTATTAAAGCCCGGGTAACCTAGGGCTCTGATACCAACTTATCACGATCCATTTTAGCCTAGGCCGTGCGGGCACCTATCCTTCCCACCTCGGTAGGCGAACCCTTAACTCAACATTCAGAAATAATAGAAAATAGCGGAAGAAAGTAAAATAACGTAAGTCTCACTATATAATATAATATAAACAAGCGCGGAAGTAAACGAAATCCACCCCAGTATCTGGTCTGGTCATAAAAGAGCATCTAAGTTCAAATACTGAAGTCTGAATAATAATACATAAGTAGTCTCAAATCACGTCTAAGAATGAACGGCAAGACATAGGTAATAAGAGAGTCTTCGAGGTCAGCGGACGCCATGCTCACCCTGGAAAACTCTAAATAAAATCGAAGAGTCGATCGCCCACTAGTCGAGAGTGAGATCTGACCGATACTCGCATTCATAAAAGAATGCAGCAGGCAGTCGCAAACAACAAGATGCTAGGTAGGCATCACAAGCCGACTAAGCATAGTTAACACAATTCAGAAGATAAATCAGATAAGCAGTTAAACCAACCAAACATGAGACAGTATAATCGCATACAAGTATCCGTTATCACTTATGTAAGCATCTACACTCGAACATGATAAGTCTGAGCATATCCGATCCAAACTAATCAACACGGTAGAATCATCACGATACGATCATCACAAAAGGATAATCACAATCCAATCATCAGAACATCTTGATCAAGTCATAATGTAATGCAATGCAATAACGGTATGAATGCGATGCTATGCCATGCAAATGAGGTGTACACATGTACTCCGGATGGAAATATCGATGTCTTTGTAGCACAACCCAAAGATGACTCGCGAAATCTAAGTGCCAACCATCCCGGATCTTTGCCCAATAGACAGACGGGACCATGACTAATTGCTCATAGGGGTAGTCTCACCGGCACCACCCTGGGGGACCCACGGAGTCCATGCACTAACAACGATTCCAAGATAACATCAGAATCGGTCATGCAACAACGATGCCCGAATATAACCATCGGACATCGGCCTCCTCACAGTCACTCAAAAAGAGTCTATCAAATATTAGTTTCACAAATCCACGATTTCGGAATTGAACCTCGTGTCACACCCTGATTTTTCTAGGGTGTGATGGGCACCCGACCCCACATTAGGAGCCGAGCGAACCCACGGACTCTTATTACATACATACATAAACTTCCGACTATTAAACAAACAAAAATGACAAAATACAACCAATGTTTTGGAAATATCCTTTGTAGTGTACAAATCGACAGAATATGTAATCATATGAAAATTATGGCATAACTCAGGATGACATGACGGCTGGTGGAGCCGCCTACAGAACTGACATCCAGAACCCACACTTTGTCTGCAAAGTCTCTAACAGATAGCCAGAACATATAGCATACACACTTTGACTCGGCAGCACTCCAGGAGCAAAAGGAGCTTGCCAATGCCGCTGAAACGTCTTCTATAATGTCTTCTAGTCATCTGGGTGTACTTGCGCGGCATGAAACGCAGCCCCCGAAGAACAGGGGGTCGGTACGGAATATGTACTGAGTATGTAAAGCATAAAATACGATAAACAGAATCATAACCGAACAGAGAATACGAAACATAAATGAAAAAAACCGGAGTATCAAAAATGCTTACTCATAAAACATAAGCAAATGCATAACAGAAACATGCCATAGCCGGTTCCCATCGCAGAGATCAAGATGTATGGTCGCCCCGACGCCGGCGCCACAACATATCGATCAAATCGAACGTGCACATATCGAGCATATCAGATGGCCATATCATATCATATCATATCATATCATATCATATCAGAGTGTGTACACGGCACATCATACTCCACAACCCATGTACATATATACCTGTCCCCTCACACCGAGGCACGGCGAACAATGCAATGGAGATCGCTTGATAACATATCCCGGCCCGGCTCTGAAGGAAGCATTGAGGCATCCACGAGTGAGTAGTGAGAAACTAAATGCAACATAAAATGTACAAATAAGATATCGAATCGACGGAATAATCAAACGACATATCAAAGAAAAAGGGGTCCCACGAAGCATAACACATACCTTTTAATGACCGCGGAGGATTCCTTTCGAAATAGAACTTTAGGATCATTTGTGTATATCAAAATGTAAAACATATACTGCAGACTTGATAGCGTAACTCAAAGTAAGCGCATCTTATAGCGAGTGTTTGATATTAATCAAAACATAAGTCTTTCTCGCGGTTTCAAATCTCAAGGGGGGTCATAAGACTCAATAAAATAATTATAACAGTTATTCGGAAGAACTTAGAAAGGTAGTTAAGAGTTTTCCTTAGTTTCATATTCAAAGGTAGTTTAAATAGGATACTAAGAAGAATTCGGACAAAGTGGGCCCACCTCGACCAAATGAGGTGGCATAGGTAAATTACGTGAGTTAAACTTCATAACGTCACTTACAAGGATATTAAGATGATCGGATTACGTTTGTACAGGTTCTAGAGGTTTAAACAATTTTTCTAACTATTCGCGCAATATCCACTCCAATTTTACTGAATGAAAAAGGGACGTTGACACGGATTCCGAGGAGTGAGTTAACCCCGAGGCTCAAATTCAAACCTAGTACATCTAAGACATGCCAAGAGAAAGAATGGAAGAGCTTCACATACCTTTCTTGTCCTTTACGCTTGCCAAAATCCAAATCCCGTTTCGTCCAAAACCTACAAATGGCCACATTTACCAATTACTATTCATGAGGTTCAAACTTCCAACTTGGGTTTGGTATTCGCCTACCGAAATTTCGGCAGCACCTCCCCTATAAGTATGCCACCCCGAGAATTTAACTCGGCTCAATGTCAACAACAACCAACCCAACAATATTAATCCACAACAAGAATCGCATATTAACACGAATAGTCTTCTTTCAACATAAGACAACAACTTCCAAACTAACTTCACATTTCGAACCAATATCAATGTTTACATACTCATTTGCTTACCAAGATCATTCCAACATCATTTGAAGACATTAAATATAGTTTTACACATTATTCGCAAAATATATAAATTTTCCACCGAAACCATAATTCGTCCGAACTTCCATTCTTCGTCAAACATATTCATAACACGTTATCCCCTCTCAAATTCATTAATAGCAATCACATCTAACACCTAAACAATTCATTTCCATAATTACATAGCAACTATGTTAGAACACCTACTTTCCCATAACAACATATATGCAATTCTAACACCGACTTAAATCGTTAAACCTTTATTTACGCTATAAAGATCATATCAACGCATCTAACATGTTAAACAAAATAAATTCATCACTACTTCACCCCTTCATATTCCCACGGCCAACATGCACATTTGCAATTTCATCCTATTTTCATTCAACTTTCATTTCCAATACAATTTCCATAATAACCACACTAGAATACAACATAAAATTCATTCATCTTGCCTATACAACATATATACACACAAACGGCCCCTTGCATAATCATGCAACCATCATGCAAACTTCTATATTCTCATGAGTTTCATCCGTTTCTACGCACTACAACATCAACAAAACCTTTATAACATATAGAAAAGGATTGAATCATACCTTTTTCCTTCAACTTCTTTACTTGACCCAAATGCGAAAACGACGAAACGAACGACTTGTCTTCCGAAATAATTACACCACGTTGTAGAGGACCCTTGAATTAGTAGGAATACAACAAGAAAATAATTTTTGGAAACAAAATTTAAAGGGACAAAAGTAAGACCATGGCCGAATGGCCATGGCTATTATTCTCCTTCTTTCTTTCTCTCTTCTTTCTCAATTTCTCTTGAATTTTCTATAATCACATGACAAATATATTTGTCATGTTTCCCCCCCCAAGTGGGGCCCACTATGGCCGGCCACCTTGGGTGGATTTTCTTTTCCTTTTTTTTTTTTCCATTTAGTCCACACTTTTGGAAAATTTCATGAAACTAATTTTTTTTTTGAAATTCCAGTTTTGCCCCTGGCCTTTTCCAATATTTCTACATCCAAAATTTTCATAACCAACTTATGTGTCAAACAAGATCAATACATAGCATTGTCCTTAACTTGCCACAATTATCTCAAATTATCCGAACGCGAAAAATACAGGGTGTAACACCTCGGACATTGGCCTTCTCACAATCACTCAAGTAAAAGAGTTTATCAAATATCAATTTCATATAAGCAACGATTCCGGAATGGATCTTCAGACATCGGCCTTTTCACAATCACTCAAGTAAAAGAGCTTATTAAATATAATTTTCTCTCATCAGCGATACCGGTCATCACCGAGTGTCGGCCATGCATGGATATGAGAGAATGCGTGCAATGCATATGTCAACAATTAACAATCAGGTTTAATATCACAATTACCATAACGAGGTACGCCAACAACGCATCACATCATAATACTAACAATGGGTATGCTAACATATATCAAGTCAAGTACCAACAGTGGGTATGCCAACATATATCTATAACTCAAGCACCAACGGTGGGTGCGCCTTCATATATTGAGCACAAATACCAACGACAAAAAGATATCAATTCTATTCAAATCAGGACGACACACAGAACTCGGTATCTACCAACTACACATGGTGTCAAGACAACACAATTAAACAACTAAGTACACATAACGGGGTGGCTAGTCCCAGCACACATCAAGGCCCAACCTAAGGCAATATCCATTCCAAATTCATACCTGAAGGTTCACATGCTGTCTCCGACATCATAATCTAAATATGTGATTCACTATACGAAGTCTCACCAAAGGTAAACCATTACCTACCTGGACTGCAAAACCGCAACACCAATAAGTCACTCTTTTGCTTTGCACTTCCTCTGAAGCTCAGAACCAAAGTAGTCTAAGCATAATCGAATTCTATATTAGAAATCATGAAGAATGATACTAAGATTGCTATGATATCAACTAGGTCCATTTTAACCCTAGAAATTGGAAAAACGGGCCCACAAGGGCAAAACGGGAAATGCGCGGGCAAAATACCAAATTAAGTACTAGGGAATCATAACCCAACCATTAATTGTTGATTTAACTCAAGAATTGTTCTAAATCTGATTTTAAGTAAAAAATCCCCAAAGTGGGTATAAACCCTAAGTCTCCAAATCCGAAATTCAATATTAAAAGTGGGAGATATATGATCAATAAACCTAGATTCATTAAATTTTAGCATTAACATCATCAATTTATCATACATACATCATCAATTTATCATACATGACCCTAAGGAAAAGTTTTCCAAAACCCTCCTCCAAATTCCATCTCTGGAGAAATGTTAAAGGAAAGGGAAGAATCTAGAATGATTGTGATTAAGGAAGAGTAAAGGATTAGGAAAAGTTTACCTCCAAGGATTTCTTCGATTTATCTCCAAGAACAGTTTCTCTAAGCTTCAATATCGAGATATGAAATAATGAGGCTCTAAGACTTATTTAAGACACATTTAATGAAATATAATTGCCCGTTCACGCACAAATAAGTTGGAATGCCGCTACGGCGGCTAAGTTGCCGCCATACACCCGTTCAACCAGCACACGTATGTCCCTCCTATCGGTCATCACACCGTCACCCAATGGCCCGGTGTATTTGGGCGGCTGCGTGCCGTGTTGCGGGCACCAGTTACCACAAATCCCTAAAATTCCTAAGTCTCCAATTGAAATCAGGGGTTATTCTCGAGGCCATCTGCTCACAATCCAACCACCTATGCCCATACAAAAATACACTGTGAACGCAATCTTGGTCTCAGAATTTCGAACGGAGGCCTCGTTGACTGAGTCAATCCCTGATGCCTAATTCCAATCTCCCATCCTATGTCCCGAAATGCCTCTGAATGCATTGGGAGTTGAACCAAATACACATACAGGCTCTAAATGACCATCCAGACCTCTTGGAATCGACAAAACTCCGAAAAAGGTCCGTTTGCCCAAAAGTCAACTTCGGGTCTACCCTTTTCACTTAAAGCCCATTTTTTTACCAAAGTTGCCCGAATCTGGTCTAGATACCTCGGGAAGCATATCAATGGTCCCCTCAGGTCAAAAGAGAGCTAATAAATGCTCGAGAGTGGGCAAAAATGTCAAAAGAATTATAACAACCAAACGGGTCGTTACTAATCAATTTTGAGAATAAATGCAATTGCGGCCAAATAAATTATAAAACTGAGATGCAATTTATTATCTTATTTTATTAACCAATTTTCTTGAATTAACGAAGTGAAATACTTGTCAATTTTATATTTAATAATAGAAACAATTAGTTGAATAATTGTTTTAAACTATTTTGAATTAATTTTAGACAAATACTGCTTAAAGGAAATTATGAAAAATATTTTAAATGACCTACAATATATATTTTATATTATTCTGCCAAATGAAATGGCAATATTACTGAAATAATTTTGTAAAAGTCATTTTGGTTTTATAAAAATACATGTTTCACTCCATTTGAGATTCAAGAACTCCGCATAGCTAAATAAAATTATTGGATGGCAAAAATTAGGTGTCAACACTTATGATGGGGGGAGCTAGGAAAGACTCCAACCCATAAACTTCAAAATCTGGATACGTCAATCCTCTGCCATAAGATTTTGATAGGTCGACCGATCCAGATATAGTTGACCAACATGAATAATAAACAAGGATTGTCAATATACATTGGTTATGTTATCATCTGGTGAATTTCCTAAAACAATTGCTCCAAATTACATATTACTAGTAGTTAGTACAGAGATATGGTAACTAAATGTTTTTTTTTTTTAGGCGAAATAAGATGTTATATTAGGAAGGCGTCAAGAAGATGCATGTTGAACCATAGTTGTTTCCTGAGAACAGAAACTTCAATTCTAAATCAAGGAGTTAACTAGAAAGAAAAAATATGGTCCCTAAGCCTTATTGAGCAAGCTAATGAAATCTAAAAGCGATAATATGGATACCTAAACATTTCTATAATAGCAAAATCCTAATGAACCTGATGAAGACAGACACCACTGAGCAAAATAACGGTGAACAACATTGCATATTAACTAAGGCTTTCAAAGAAAAATGGTATTATCACCTTGTGTTGTCCTCCTTCATCTATTAACTGCTTTCCCTCACCCTTGGAATATAGTTTACCATGGACGTGCTTCTATTACAATTGTTACACGGCCTTCCTACTCTACACTGTAGGATCACAGATGGTAGGTGTATCAACACTGGTGTCCAAATCGAATGCTGCTCTTACACTATCACTATTTTCTAACCATTTAGAGGGGCACCCTTCAATTCTTTGAGATTTTCTTTGAGGTACCCCATCTTATCTGTGTTTCCCAAACAAAAATCAAATGTTTCTTCAAATGTACCCAACAATGCTTGAACTTTTTTATATTCTGAACTCCTCGCTGGATATCCTCAACTACAAATATACTTCAAGTGCGAGCGGCATACAACCCTTCGCTATCTGCGTAATCTGTACCTACCATGTAATAGTTCCACTCGCGTATGACTCAACACCTTAATTATGTGGCAAAGATATAATGCTGAGTGACTCAAACTTCTTACATTCACATTTGTACTCTTCTTCCCAACGCGTGTAGACAACCCTGAATACAATTTTGTTGTGGTAGAAGACATCCCGAATAGAACAATCGTTAACATAGTGCACTACTCCATCAGGGTTTGTTTCTACTTCCAACACACACTCGTTTACATTAAATATAAGATCGCAGTTCAACATACGTTCCAAGTCTTTTGTGACCTCCTTATACATTGGATGCGTAAGAGTTTGTCGGAGCTACTCATACCATGCAAACAAACCAACACTCTTCAGTTCGGTATACCTAGACTTGCGGTCAGTCAGATTCTCTTTGTCATGTTTTGCCTTTAATGCTACCTTCTAGTTCTGGACAAGATCTGTGAGTGTGCTCCAATAATTGATATAATGATAAAAAAACGCATGCATTCCCTCGCTCTTTTGTGTCGATTGCATTCCAGCCCAGAAAAGGTGTCTCAAGTAAACAAGCAACTAATTTTCTCATTCGCGATAAATTTTTGACAACTAAGAATTGTTTTCCAAACCATGCCTTCCTATAAATTCGCCCCATCGCTGCTGAAAATCCTGTAAAGTTTCATAGATTATCACCATGAACTCTTTCTTTATTTGCTTATATCCTCAAATATTAGAGAACCTGGGTGCTATCTTTCAATATATACACCATATGCATAAACGATGGATCGAGTCGGTAAATGCTACACGTATTGCTTCCTTAATGGACTCAGCTTGATCAGTCAATATACATATTGGATAGATGTATCCCATACCCTCTCTCCATTCTTGAACACCCACGTATATGTTGAAATGTCTTCATGGGATAATAATGCATACTCGAGAAGAATTGACTGGCAGAGGTCATTAACACCCACAGATGATGCCTTTTCATACCTATTCACAAGGTATATGGTATCAAAGCTAACTATGTCATGAAAGTCCTGGCACACATATTTTCTTGACAGATGAATCCACAAAGCAACTCGAGAATCTTCCTTTTATGACTTCTTGAACTGCAAAGTAGAAATTAAAATCCATTCTTTGCATTTTCATGAAAAAATTCAACAATGTTTGAGCACCCCCTGCTTTCGATAATACATTCCTTCTGCTATTCAAAATAAAAATTTTACAATGATATGGCTAGCTGTAACGACCCATTAGGTCGTTTAGGCATTTTACCCGTGTTGACCCTTCCCCTAGCCTCGTTAGAGCCTTGTTTGATTTTTTTTGAAATTAGAAGTTCTAAGTTGAATATGTGAGGCCTTTGACCAATAGTTGACTTTTGGGTAAATGGACTTTTTTGTCTTTTTTGCCAGTTCCATTAGGTCCGGAGAATCATCTATAACTTGGTAGGATGAATGGTTCGGTTCCCAAGGCGCTCAGGAGTATTTTGGTTCTTTGTTGGGAACTTGTTTTTGGGATTTTAGGGGGGACCTCGGCAAGATGACATCCGTTGGGAACTCGGAGGGCGCGGGTAAATTTGTAACATATTTTTACATTGGCATGCATATTTGATATGTATCCGGGAGGTCTCGGATGGATATCGGGTTTTGGGTTGAGCTTGGTGAAAACCTGGATTTTCTGGTCTACTGGTGTGCCGCTGATGCGGAGGTTTGGCCGTGGCTGTGAGGTCGTGGCTGCGAGGCCTAGTCCGCAAATGCAAGATTGGGTTGAGTCAGGTAATTCCGCACTTGCGAGGCTTCTTTAGCAGGCGCGGTATCACACTTGTGATGGTTTGTTCCCATCGACGAGGTGCTAAGTCATTTAATGAGTCCGCTTCAGCGGACATAACTCCGCAGAAGCAAGTTCGCATATGTGGGCACGTATTTTGAAGAGGCGAAAATCACTGTTTCCAAATTTCCTAAATTTCGTAATCTGAACCCATTTGCCTCATTCAATAAATTGAAAACCTAGATAGAGATCGGAGGCAATTTGTGGAGCTTTTGGGGTGATTCTTCCTTAGGTAAGTTTATTTTACGCTCCTTGTGTTTTATTTATAGTTTAAGTATGGAAATATTGCTAATATTATGGATTTAATTGGGGAAGATTTGGTTATAAACCCTAGTGACGATTTTATGAGATTTGTTAATCTAAATGAGCTTTGTTAAGAAATCTTCTTGAATCTAGTCATGGGATCATTGGGGTATTAGTTGCTCTGCTTGAATCTCTCTTTTAATGTAAGAATTTGATTATGGAAAAGGGTTTTCTCTAAATTTGGGGATTTTTGATTAATGACAAAATTGATGCTAAATGGGGACTAGTTTGTGACGATAATTAGGGTTTTGACTTCCTAACCTTTGATTAACTGCTTTCCAACTTGGAATTCTTATTTTTGCCCTTGTAGACCCGAGTTTCATTTTTAAGGTTGTTTTTCGATTTGAATTATTTTATAGCAATATGGGTATCATTAGTGTCGGATTCTAATATAGAATAATATATTGTTAGACTCCAATCGTTCAGAAGCTATTCCAAGGAGAAAGGCTTTGGCTTGAGGTTTGTGGTACCTGTTCGTCCTTTGAGGTAAGTTACGACTTATCTTCTTAGACTTTGATTAGCGAATCGCATTTGTTATGTAGTTGTTGACGGGGAAAGCATGATAGGCCCTTGGGCATGGCTGTGGTGTTAAATCCACTAGGGCGGTATGATTTCTAATAATGTGGGCTTGTCGCCATTTTTTATGCACTTATTGACATATGGTGTACTTGACTACATGTTTTTTGTTACACCTCATAGTTTTGTATGTTGAGATTCATCATGTGTTAGTTGTCCTAGTCTTGGATACCGGAGTTATCTTCAAGGTTATATGAGATTAGAAATGCCTATCTTATGGTTATGAGGGTTTAAATTCATGTTTAGTAAGTTATGGAAGGATTGGATAATAAGTGAATTGAAGAGAAAATGTTTCGTCAAAGTTTCGTACTGCGATTGTAATATACGAATCGTATTTTAGGATATACGGACTGTATTTTGAGTTGCTGACCATATTTAAGGATGTAGAGGAGGCAGAAATTTATTTGGAAAATGGTCCACATATACGGACCGTATATATTTATACGAACTAGTATATAGTCCGTATAAATATATACGGCCAGTATACTTGGTCGTATTTCCTTGGCGATGCAGGCCTCTTTTTCTATATATCTCGACTTCAGCTCTTTCTCACTTCATTTTAGCATAACCCTAAGTCCATGAAAGCTCTAAAACCCTCTCCTAAACATATCTAACCAATCTCCAAGAGAAATCAAAGATCAAAATTGCTTTCCAAGACTTGGTTAGGTATTGAATGCTAGTAGTACTTCTTGTAGCTGATTTGGAAAGAACGTAATGGTGAAGAAACCTCTGTGTTGGATTGTTGTTGAACTCTGGAGGTAAGTTACTACTCCATATTCATGTTTATGATGTTATTTAGATCTTATACAACTTGTTGGAAGAAGGAATTGTAAGAGAAAGTTTAAACTTGCCTTGGAATATAAGTTGAGTTGTGGACAGATCTGGATCATGTTGTTGCTATGTTATTAGGATGATTTCCATGTATATGGATAGTGTTTGATGTTGTTAAGATATTGTTGAGTTTATACTTCACGGTGAGAAGAAGGGAAGTGTATATCGTTCTTGTACATTAGTATATTTGAGAATTGATTGACGTATATCCTTGTATGATTGTAGAAGGAAGTATAAGAGGCTCATATGAGATGTTAGTTGTCATTGTTGCATGATATACTGAATTCTATGGTAAATGGGTAGTAGTTGATGGTGTTATCATGTTGTTATGATTTTGCTACATAGACATGAAAAGGAAGAGAGTATAAACAATCGTTTACGAAGTATATTTTGGGCTATTTGTTGTGTAACTTGGAAATATTCGTTGAAGTAAGTTTAAGGAACTTATGTAAACTTGTTGTGGTTGTTGTTGGCTGATGCACATGATATTAAAACTAAGGTATAAGGGGAGATATTGCCCGTTTTATTGGAATCGAGTTATCATTTGATATACGTGATATACTGGCGCCATCTAAGTTATGTATGCATTCCTTTATTATAGGATTGGCGTGCTAATTATAATAAGCTCATTGTTGGATTTCTTGGATGACTTGAGGTATGTTAAGGCTAAATTTTCTTCTTTTGGCATGATCCTTATGAATAGAACTTAAACATAACGTTACTCCATAATGATCCTATTCTTAGTAGCTAGGGATGCTCCATGTTAATTCCTATTCTAGAATGTTATTTTCAGTAAGTCTTTTGCCAGATTCAGTATGATTTATAGAGTCTCTTGTTGATGAAAATGCTATCTTATGATGATGTTCGGAGGTGTAACGACCTTACGTCACTCCGACAGATTTAGGATATACTTTTATCATATTCTAGCATTGCATTTCATTTGTGTGTGTGTGTGTGTCTATATATATATATATATATATATAACCCCTCAGGCGTTATATACGCGTGTATTATGTATTATATATATGGGGTATAAGAAGGTGATATGGCGTTATATATGCATTACCGCGTCGGTCGAATTCACATGAGACGATGATGCCCGCGTAGAGACGATATATGATACGATGGGATGTAAACGCAGGCTTGACGGGCGTCATATACGCATATATATTTGTGACCCTTATGCGTACGTACGGTATTTATACATATCCGTCACACCCCAATTCCACTGTGGTGTGATGGGCACCCGACCCCACATCGAGCTTCGGCGAACCTACGTACTCTTATTACGCACATAATTTTTTTTTTTTTTTGAAACGAAGATAAAATGCAAAATATAACTTTCGAGTATTTCTTTCGTTGCTTTCAAATTACATAAAATACGTAGTCAAACAAAACCAATCACATATGACGTATCGGCTGACGCGAGCCGCACGGCGACCGACCACCAACACCCACGACACTCGTCAAGGTCTCTAACATCCATCCGGTAAAAGCATATCATGCGAACTGCGACTCGCAACACTCCGAGCAAGCGGAGGGCGCGAAACCCCTGGAACATCTTCTCGTAATGGTCGCTAATCATGCGGGAGTACTGCGCGGCGAAACGCAGCCCCCGAAGCGGGGGTCGGTACGGAATATGTCTTCGAGTATGCAGGCGGAAAGTACGTAAATGGAATCATGGCAAAGTCGGGAGTACGAAAACAATTATGATAATCAGAATATTAAGATGCCTTGCTCACAGGTAAATTACATCTCATGTACGTGAAAGAGAACAATTTATATGGGTTGACATTAAACGACTGGTCATAATCCCGACTGTCCAGAAACACACATCACATCACACGCACATACACCGCGGTCAAGAATCCAACGGCGATGCTACATATACACAGCTACACCTACACACATGCCGCGGCCAAGAATCCGGCGGTCGTATCATCGCCGCAAGCGGTATCCGGCGGACGATAGCACACATATACATGCCGCGGCCAAGAATCCAAACGGTCATGTCACGGCCGCCGGTCTGGTATCCGGCCACAATATCACACACATACACGTGCACATACACGTATACACGTACGCGCATGCCGAAATCCGAAACCACGTACGCACACATATCCGGACCGAAGCCAGTGAGCACACACACTTACCAACATCGAAGACTCTGACAATCATGATCCCCGTCGTTTGACAATCAAGACATCGGGTTAAAGTTGTTCCCCAGAATGTTCGTAAAATTTTTCTAAAGATTACTCCTGGGGAGCTTTATAACGGGGTTAATCCAAAACAAAATACTTTTTTAGGGAAAACTTATCCAAATTCATGTCAAAAGCTAATGTCAGGGCCCATATTAAAGTACCTAAAGGGAAAATTTTTATAACGGGAAAATTTTCAAATA